>NW_026287287.1:30000-60000 GCF_023373465.1 Oncorhynchus keta | reverse complement strand
ATGGACACCTACAGTACCTGGCCTCCATCACATCCCATAAACATGGACACCTACAGTACCTGGCCTCCTTCACATCCCATAAACATGGACACCTACAGTACCTGGCCTCCATCACATCCCATAAACATGGACACTTACAGTACCTGGCCTCCTTCACATCCCATAAACATGGACACCTACAGTACCTGGCCTCCTTCACATCCCATAAACATGGACACCTACAGTACCTGGCCTCCATCACATCCCATAAACATGGACACCTACAGTACCTGGCCTCCTTCACATCCCATAAACATGGACACCTACAGTACCTGGCCTCCATCACATCCCATAAACATGGACACCTACAGTACCTGGCCTCCATCACATCCCATAAACATGGACACCTACAGTACCTGGCCTCCATCACATCCCATAAACATGGACACCTACAGTACCTGGCCTCCATCACATCCCATAAACATGGACACCTACAGTACCTGGCCTCCATCACATCCCATAAACATGGACACCTACAGTACCTGGCCTCCATCACATCCCATAAACATGGACACCTACAGTACCTGGCCTCCATCACATCCCATAAACATGGACACCTACAGTACCTGGCCTCCATCACATCCCATAAACATGGACACTTACAGTACCTGGCCTCCATCACATCCCATAAACATGGACACTTACAGTACCTGGCCTCCTTCACATCCCATAAACATGGACACCTACAGTACCTGGCCTCCATCATAAACATCACTTACAGTACTCACTAAACATGGACACCTAAGAGTACCTGGCCTCCATCACATCCATAAACATGGAGAATACACCTGGCCTCCCTCCATTACCTGGCCTCTCTAAACTACCTACTCTCTCCACCTCCATCCATCCCTATCTCTACAGTACCTGGCCTCCTCATATCCCATAAACATCCCTACAGTACCTGGCCTCCATCCATCCCTATCTGGACACTTATCTACCTGGCCTCCATCACATCCATACATCCCTACAGTACCTGGCCTCCATCCATCCCTAACATGGACCCTACAGTCTCCTCTGCACATCCTATACATGGACATCCCTGGCCTCCACCCCACATAAACATGGACACCTACAGTACCTGGCCTCCATCACATCCCATAAACATGGACACCTACAGTCCCTGGCCTCCTTCACATCCATAAACATGGACACCTATCAGTACCCTCGTCACATCCCATGCTGGACATACATACCTGGCCTCCATCACATCCCATAAACATGGACACCTATCAGTACCCTGTCTCCCTCCATGGACATACATCCCTGGCCTCCATCCCATCCATCCCTAACATGGACACCTACAGTCTCTCTGCTCATCACATCATACATCCCTCTCTCCACCTCCATCCATCCCTATCTGGACACCTACAGTACTCCCTCCATCACATCCCATACATGGACACCTACTACCTCCTCCTCCATCCATCCCATAAACATGGACACCTACAGTACCTCCCTCCTCACATCATAAACATCCACTCTACTCCTGGCCTCCATCCATCCCATAAACATGGACACCCAGTACCTCCCTCCTTCATATCCCATAAACATCACCTCTCTACCTGGCCTCCATCCATCCCATAAACTGGACACCTGTACTGGCCTCTGCACATCCATAAACATCACCTACAGTACCTGGCCTCCATCCATCCCTAAACATCTACACCTGTCCTGGCCTGCTCACATCCCATAAACATGGACACCTCAGTACCTGGCCTCCATCCATCCCATATCATGGACACCTACAGTACCTGGCCTCCCTGCTCCCATACATGGACACCCAGTACCTGGCTCCACCTCCATAAACATCCACCTCTCTACCTGGCCTCCATCTGCTCAACATACATCCCTCAGTACTGGCCTCCATCCATCCCTAAACATCTACCCTGTCCTCTGCTCATCCATAAACATCCACTCTCAGTCCACCTCCATGCCCATCCCAAAACCATCCCTGGCCTCCATCTCTGGACACTTACTCCCTGGCCTCCATACATCATCCCTAGCTGACCACCTCCATCCATCCCCATCTACTACCCCTCTCCCATGCTCATACATACATCCCTCTCTCCCACCTCCATCCATCCCCATCTCTACCCCGTCTCCTGCTCATCATACATCCTCTCTCCACCTCCATCCATCCCTATCTCTACCCTGTCTCTCTGCTCATACATACATCCTCTCTCCACCTCCATCCATCCCTATCTCTACCCCGTCTCCCTGCTCATACATACATCCCTCTCTCCACCTCCATCCATCCCTATCTCTACCCTGTCTCCTGCTCATACATACATCCCTCTCTCTCACCTCCATCCATCCCTATCTCTACCCTGTCTCTCTGCTCATACATACATCCCTCTCTCCACCTCCATCCATCCCTATCTCTACCCTGTCTCCCTGCTCATACATACATCCCTCTCTCCCACCTCCATCCATCCCTATCTCTGCCCTGTCTCCCTGCTCATACATACATCCCTCTCTCCACCTCCATCCATCCCTATCTCTACCCCTGTCTCCCTGCTCATACATACATCCCTCTCTCCACCTCCATCCATCCCTATCTCTACCCCGTCTCCCTGCTCATACATACATCCCTCTCTCCACCTCCATCCATCCCTATCTCTACCCTGTCTCTCTGCTCATACATACATCCCTCTCTCCACCTCCATCCATCCCCATCTCTACTCTTCTCCCTGCTCATCCATCCATCCCTCTCTCCTGGCCTCCATCCCCCTAAACCTCCCTCTCTCCCTGCTCATCCATCCATCCCTCTCTCAACCTCCCCTCCTCCCTCTCTCCCTGAAGATGATTCAGGTATAAATTCACCTACAGTTGAGCCAAACATTTAATTTGATTAACTGGTCAGAGAAACATCTAATTACATTGACGACAGCGCAACACATTATTTCAGTGCCTCACTGGCCACCAGTTGTATTTACTCATCTCTACCTGGGCCCAGATGAGCTGACAGTGATTGTGTTACAGGGCCCAGATGAGCTGACAGTGATTGTGTTACAGGGCCCAGATGAAACATGACAGTGATTGTGTTACAGGGCCCAGATGAGTGCTGACAGTGATTGTATTACAGGGCCCAGATGAGCTGGACAGTGAATGCGTTACAGGGCCCAGATGAGCTGACAGTGACTGTGTTACAGGGCCCAGATGAGCTGACAGTGATTGTGTTACAGGGCCCAGATGAGCTGACAGTGATTGTGTTACAGGGCCCAGATTATCTGACAGTGATTGCGTTACAGGGCCCAGATTATCTGACAGTGACTGTGTTACAGGGCCCAGATGAGCTGACAGTGATTGTGTTACAGGGCCCAGATGAGCTGACAGTGATTGTGTTACATGGCCCAGATTATCTGACAGTGATTGCGTTACAGGGCCCAGATTATCTGACAGTGACTGTGTTACAGGGCCCAGATGAGCTGACAGTGATTGTGTTACAGGGCCCAGATGAGCTGACAGTGATTGCGTTACAGGGCCCATTGGGGTCTGGTCAAACGTAGTGCACTATGTAGGAATAGGCTGCAATTTGGGCCGCATTCTCACTCCCACTAGTCTGGAATGACAATCTGAACACTACCTGGATGGGATGTGGACTATATTCTCCTTGTGCGTTCCACAATGTTGCCTGGGGCACTAGCTCACAGGAGAGAGACACAGAGAGAGAGACAGGGAGAGAGACAGGGAGAGAGATCTGACCACTGTGATTGATAGAAAACTGAGGAAAACATTGACTAGGTACAGACTCAGTGAGCACAGTCTGGCTATAGAGACCGGTCGTCACAGACAAACCTGGCTGCCCAGAGAGGACAGTCTGGCTATAGAGACCGGTGGTCACAGACAAACCTGGCTGCCCAGAGAGGACAGTCTGGCTATAGAGACCGGCTGCGTCACAGACCAAACCTGGCTGCCCAGAGAGGACAGTCTGGCTATTGAGACCGGTCGTCACAGACAAACCTGGCTGCCCAGAGAGGACAGGCTGTGCTCACTCTGCTCCAGGGGAGAGGTAGAGACAAAGCTGCATTTCCAAGTACACTGTGACAAATACTCAGACCTAAGAGAATATTTCTTTCCCAAATTATAATTCAATACAAAGAATTTGAAACTATAAAAGATGAAGAAAAAATCTAATATTTATTGGGTGAAAAGCCAAAATGTGCAGTTTTGGCAGCCAAATATGTGTCTTCCTGCCAGAACCTGAGGGACAGCCAGTGAAAAGTGCAAAGTAATGTTGATAATATTTCCCATCTGGTTTTGTTTTGTCTTTCATACCAGGTCATGTGTCTTCTCAGTCATGTTGACACTGGTCCACTACCAGGTCATGTGTCTTCTCAGTCATGTTGACACTGGTCCACTACCAGGTCATGTGTCTTCTCAGTCATGTTGACACTGGTCTACTACCAGGTCATGTGTCTTCTCAGTCATGTTGACACTGGTCTACTACCAGGTCATGTGTCTTCTCAGTCATGTTGACACTGGTCCACTACCAGGTCATGTGTCTTCTCAGTCATGTTGACACGGGTCCACTACCAGGTAATGTGTCTTCTCAGTCATGTTGACACTGGTCCACTACCAGGTCATGTGTCTTCTCAGTCATGTTGACACTGGTCTACTACCAGGTCATGTGTCTTCTCAGTCATGTTGACACTGGTCCACTACCAGGTCATGTGTCTTCTCAGTCATGTTGACACTGGTCTACTACCAGGTCATGTGTCTTCTCAGTCATGTTGACACGGGTCCACTACCAGGTCATGTGTCTTCTCAGTCATGTTGACACTGGTCCACTACCAGGTCATGTGTCTTCTCAGTCATGTTGACACTGGTCCACTACCAGGTCATGTGTCTTCTCAGTCATGTTGACACTGGTCCACTACCAGGTCATGTGTCTTCTCAGTCATGTTGACACTGGTCTACTACCAGGTCATGTGTCTTCTCAGTCATGTTGACACTGGTCCACTACCAGGTCATGTGTCTTCTCAGTCATGTTGACACTGGTCCACTACCAGGTCATGTGTCTTCTCAGTCATGTTGACACTGGTCCACTACCAGGTCATGTGTCTTCTCAGTCATGTTGACACTGGTCTACTACCAGGTCATGTGTCTTCTCAGTCATGTTGACACTGGTCCACTACCAGGTCATGTGTCTTCTCAGTCATGTTGACACTGGTCTACTACCAGGTCATGTGTCTTCTCAGTCATGTTGACACTGGTCCACTACCAGGTCATGTGTCTTCTCAGTCATGTTGACACTGGTCCACTACCAGGTCATGTGTCTTCTCAGTCATGTTGACACTGGTCCACTACCAGGTCATGTGTCTTCTCAGTCATGTTGACACTGGTCCACTACCAGGTCATGTGTCTTCTCAGTCATGTTGACACTGGTCCACTACCAGGTCATGTGTCTTCTCAGTCATGTTGACACTGGTCCACTACCAGGTCATGTGTCTTCTCAGTCATGTTGACACTGGTCCACTACCAGGTCATGTGTCTTCTCAGTCATGTTGACACTGGTCTACTACCAGGTCATGTGTCTTCTCAGTCATGTTGACACTGGTCCACTACCAGGTCATGTGTCTTCTCAGTCATGTTGACACTGGTCCACTACCAGGTCATGTGTCTTCTCAGTCATGTTGACACTGGTCCACTACCAGGTCATGTGTCTTCTCAGTCATGTTGACACTGGTCCACTACCAGGTCATGTGTCTTCTCAGTCATGTTGACACTGGTCCACTACCAGGTCATGTGTCTTCTCAGTCATGTTGACACTGGTCCACTACCAGGTCATGTGTCTTCTCAGTCATGTTGACACTGGTCCACTACCAGGTCATGTGTCTTCTCAGTCATGTTGACACTGGTCCACTACCAGGTCATGTGTCTTCTCAGTCATGTTGACACTGGTCCACTACCAGGTCATGTGTCTTCTCAGTCATGTTGACACTGGTCCACTACCAGGTCATGTGTCTTCTCAGTCATGTTGACACTGGTCTACTACCATTGGTTTAATGTGTTGTTGTTCTCATTAATATTGTTGTTAATGGTAATCACATGTCCACTACTACTATTATTTTCGCAGTTGGTCCCACCATTTATTTATATATATATATATATAAATATACATTTTTATTTTTCGATATGTATACTTTGGCAATGTAAGTAAATTGAATAGAATTGCATTGAATTGAGAGAGGGACAGAGAGAGAGAGAGAGGAGAGAGAGGGAGAGAGAGAGAGAGAGAGAGAGAGAGAGAGAGAGAGAGAGAGGAGAGGAGAGAGAGAGAGAGAGGGAGAGAGAGGAGAGAGAGAGAGAGAGAGAGAGAGAGAGAGAGAGAGAGAGAGAGAGAGAGAGAGAGAGAGAGAGAGAGAGAGAGAGAGAGAGAGGAGAGAGAGAGAGAGGCAGAGAGGTTTCTAGAGGGAGAGAAGACCACCTCCAGAGGGAGAGGGAGAGAAAGGCTGAGAGGAGAGAGAGAGAGAGAGAGGAGAGAGAGGAAATGAGTGAGAGAGAGAGAGAGAGAGAGAGAGAGAGAGAGAGAGAGAGAGGAGAGAGAGAGAGAGAGCTCCTCAGTCAACAGGTTTCTATTTGGGAGTCAAACCACCTCACATAACCCCTTCTTTCTCAAGGCTGAACGGTCGAGTCTCGCTCCCCTAAGTCCTGACATGAGTAGCATGCATAGCATCGCCAATGAGGCTTAAAGAGTCAGTGACTATTATTCTGATGCTGGCTCCTCAGCCCAGGGACAGTTCTTGTGGTACTGGCTCCTCAGCCCAGGGACTGTTCATCTGGTGTTGGCTCCTCAGCCCAGGGACTGTTCTTCTGGTGCTGGCCCCTCAGCCCAGTGACTGTTCTTCTGGTGCTGGCTCCTCAGCCCAGTGACTGTTCTTGTGGTACTGGCTCCTCAGCCCAGGGACTGTTCATCTGGTGTTGGCTCCTCAGCCCAGGGACTGTTCTTCTGGTGCTGGCCCCTCAGCCCAGTGACTGTTCTTCTGGTGCTGGCTCCTCAGCCCAGTGACTGTTCTTCTGGTGCTGGCTCCTCAGCCCAGTGTATGTGTCTTCTGGTGCTGGCTCCTAAACCCAGTGACTGTTCTTGTGGTGCTGGCTCCTCAGCCCAGGGACTGTTCTTCTGGTGCTGGCTCCTCAGCCCAGTGACTGTTCTTCTGGTGCTGGCTCCTCAGCCCAGTGACTGTTCTTCTGGTGCTGGCTCCTCAGCCTAGTGTATGTGTCTTCTGGTGCTAGCTCCTCAGCCTAGTGTATGTGTCTTCTGGTGCTGGCTCCTCAGCCCAGTGACTGTTCTTCTGGTGCTGGCTCCTCAGCCCAGGGACTGTTCATCTGGTGCTGGTCATGCAGGTTTGAAGGGAGGATGGAGGGATGGAGGGGAATGAGACGGAGGGTGTGAGGGGAACACAACAGCTCGCGGCAACAATTAGTGACACATTCCAAACTGCATATTCAAGAGATATCATAGGAGTTGTGTTATAGTGGAATATCCCATCAATTACAATGTGGGTGAGTCGTGCTGGATAATATGATGGATGACGACAGAAGGACAGGGGGTGAAGAGATAGAGATGGAGGAGGGGGCAGTCAAGGGAAGGAGGGAGGGTTCGATAGAGAGAGAAAGACGGAGGGAGATTGAGAGAGAGAGTGAGAGAGGGAAACCACTGGCTAAATGAGAGGGAGGACATAGAGACTGTAGAACTGCAGAAACACACAGTGGAGGAGAGAGAGTGGGAGGTTCCTCAAACATCACTCTACCTCCTTCTTCCCTCGTTCACTCTACCTCCTCCTCCCCTCGTTCACTCTACCTCCTTCTTCCCTCGTTCACTCTACCTCCTCTTCCCTCGTTCACTCTACCTCCTTCTTCCCTCGTTCACTCTACCTCCTTCTTCCTCGTTCACTCTACCTCCTCCTTCCCTCGTTCACTCTACCTCCTTCTCCCCTCGTTCACTCTACCTCCTTCTCCACTCGATTCACTCTACCTCCTTCTTCCCTCGTTCACTCTACCTCCTTCTTCCCTCCTTCTTCCCTCGTTCACTCTACCTCCTTCTTCCCTCGTTCACTCTACCTCCTTCTTCCCTCGTTCACTCTACCTCCTTCTTCCCCTCCCCTCGTTCACTCTACCTCCTCTTCCCCTCGTTCACTCTACCTCCTTCCTCCCTCGTTCACTCTACCTCCTTCTTCCCTCGTTCACTCTACCTCCTTCTTCCTCGTTCACTCTACCTCCTTCTTCCCTCGTTCACTCTACCTCCTTCTTCCCTCGTTCACTCTACCTCCTTCTTCCCTCGTTCACTCTACCTCCTTCTTCCCTCGTTCACTCTACCTCCTTATTCCCTCGTTCACTCTACCTCCCCCCTCGTTCACTCTACCTCCTTCTTCCCTCGTTCACTCTACCTCCTTCTTCCCTCGTTCACTCTACCTCCTTCTTCCCTCGTTCACTCTACCTCCTTCTTCCCTCGTTCACTCACCTCCTCCTCCCCTCGTCACTCTACCCCTTCTCCACTCGTTCACTCTACCTCCTTCTTCCCTCGTTCACTCTACCTCCTTCTCTCCCTCCTTCTTCCTCGTTCACTCTACCTCCTTCTTCCCTCGTTCACTCTACCTCCTTCTTCCCTCGTTCACTCTACCTCCTCTCTACTCTCCTCCTCCCCTCGTTCACTCTACCTCCTTCTTCCCTCGTTCACTCTACCTCCTTCTCCCTCGTTCACTCTACCTCCTTCTCCCCTCGTTCACTCTACCTCCTTCTTCCCTCGTTCACTCTACCTCCTTCTCCCCTCGTTCACTCTACCTCCTTCTCCCCTCGTTCACTCTACCTCCTTCTTCCCTCGTTCACTCTACCTCCTTCTTCCCTCGTTCACTCTACCTCCTCTCCCCTCGTTCACTCTACCTCCTTCTTCCCTCGTTCACTCTACCTCCTTTTCCCTCGTTCACTCTACCTCCTTCTTCCCTTGTTCACTCTACCTCCTTCTCCCTCGTTCACTCTACCTCCTCCTTCCCTCGTTCACTCTACCTCCTTCTTCCCTCGTTCACTCTACCTCCTTCTTCCCTCGTTCACTCTACCTCCTTCTTCCCTCGTTCACTCTACCTCCTTCTTCCCTCGTTCACTCTACCTCCTTCTTCCCTCGTTCACTCTACCTCCTTCTCTCTACCTCCTTCCCCTCGTTCACTCTACCTCCTTCTTCCCTCGTTCACTCTACCTCCTTCTTCCCTCGTTCACTCTACCTCCTTCTCTACCACCTCCTCCCCTCGTTCACTCTACCTCCTTCTTCCCTCGTCCTCTACCTCCTTCTCCCTCGTTCACTCTACCTCCTTCTCCCCTCGTTCACTCTACCTCCTTCTTCCCTCGTTCACTCTACCTCCTTCCCTCCACTCTACCTCCTTCTCCCCTCGTTCACTCTACCTCCTTCTCCCCTCGTTCACTCTACCTCCTTCTTCCCTCGTTCACTCTACCTCCTTCTTCCCTCGTTCACTCTACCTCCTTCTTCCCTCGTTCACTCTACCTCCTTCTCCCCTCGTTCACTCTACCTCCTTCTTCCCTCGTTCACTCTACCTCCTTCTCCCCTCGTTCACTCTACCTCCTTCTTCCCTCGTTCACTCTACCTCCTTCTTCCCTCGTTCACTCTACCTCCTTCTTCCCTCGTTCACTCTACCTCCTTCTTCCCTCGTTCACTCTACCTCCTTCTTCCCTCGTTCACTCTACCTCCTTCTTCCCTCGTTCACTCTACCTCCTTCTTCCCTCGTTCACTCTACCTCCTTCTTCCCTCGTTCACTCTACCTCTCCTCCCCTCGTTCACCTCCTTCTTCCCTCTCCCCTCATTCACTCTACCTCCTTCTTCCCTCGTTCACTCTACCTCCTTCTTCCCTCGTTCACTCTACCTCCTTCTTCCCTCGTTCACTCTACCTCCTTCTCCCCTCGTTCACTCTACCTCCTTCTCCCCTTGTTCACTCTACCTCCCCTCTACCTCCTTCTCCCTCGTACAGGTCTCTGTCTCTACAGCTCTCTGTCTACAGCCTAGTGGTACAGCTCTACCTCAGCCTAGTGGTACAGCTCTCTGTCTACAGCCTAGTGGTACAGCTCTCTGTCTACAGCCTAGTGGTACAGCTCTCTGTGGTACAGCTCTCTGTGGTACAGCTCTCTGTCTACAGCCTAGTGGTACAGCTCTCTGTGGTACAGCTCTCTGTCTACAGCCTAGTGGTACAGCTCTCTGTCTACAGCCTAGTGGTACAGCTCTCTGTGATACAGCTCTCTGTGGTACAGCTCTCTGTCTACAGCCTAGTGGTACAGCTCTCTGTGGTACAGCTCTCTGTGGTACAGCTCTCTGTCTACAGCCTAGTGGTACAGCTCTCTGTGGTACAGCTCTCTGTCTACAGCCTAGTGGTACAGCTCTCTGTGGTACAGCTCTCTGTGGTACAGCTCTCTGTCTACAGCCTCGTGGTACAGCTCTCTGTGGTACAGCTCTCTGTCTTCAGCCTAGTGGTACAGCTCTCTGTCTACAGCCTAGTGGTACAGCTCTCTGTGGTACAGCTCTCTGTGGTACAACTCTCTGTGGTACAGCTCTCTGTCTACAGCCTAGTGGTACAGCTCTCTGTGGTACAGCTCTCTGTCTACAGCCTAGTGGTACAGCTCTCTGTGGTACAGCTCTCTGTGGTACAGCTCTCTGTCTACAGCCTAGTGGTACAGCTCTCTGTCTACAGCCTAGTACAGCTCTCTGTGGTACAGCTCTCTGTCTACAGCCTAGTGGTACAGCTCTCTGTGGTACAGTAATATAAATAATAATATATGCTCTTTTATCCAAAGCGACTTACAGTCAGTCATGTGTGCATACATTCTACCTATGGGTGGTCCAATCGCCCTCTGTGGTACAGCTGCTCTACCAACTGGTACAGAAGGACCACTACACTCTGTGGTACAGCTCTCTGTCTTCAGCCTAGTGGTACAGCTCTCTGTGGTACAGCTCTCTGTCTACAGCCTAGTGGTACAGCTCTCTGTCTACAGCCTAGTGGTACAGCTCTCTGTGGTACAGCTCTCTGTCTACAGCCTAGTGGTACAGCTCTCTGTCTACAGCTCCTGTGGTACAACTCTCTGTCTACAGCCTAGTGGTACAGCTCTCTGTCTACAGCCTAGTGGTACAGCTCTCTGTGGTACAACTCTCTGTCTACATCCTAGTGGTACAGCTCTCTGTGGTACAGCTCTCTGTGGTACAGCTCTCTGTGGTACAGCTCTCTGTCTACAGCCTAGTGGTACAGCTCTCTGTCTACAGCCTAGTGGTACAGCTCTCTGTCTCAGCCTAGTGGTACAGCTCTCTGTGGTACAGCTCTCTGTGGTCCATAGTTTCAGCACTAACAGACTGGTCTATAGTTTCAGCACTAACAGACTGGTCTATAGTTTCAGCACTAATAGACTGGTCCAGAGTTTCAGCACTAACAGACTGGTCCAGAGTTTCAGCACTAACAGACTGGTTGTTTCAGCACTAACAGACTGGTCTATAGTTTCAGCACTAACAGACTGGTCTATAGTTTCAGCACTAACAGACTGGTCTATAGTTTCAGCACTAACAGACTGGTCTGTTTCAGCACTAATAGACTGGTCTATAGTTTCAGCACTAACAGACTGGTCTATAGTTTCAGCACTAACAGACTGGTCTATAGTTTCAGCACTAACAGACTGGTCTATAGTTTCAGCACTAACAGACTGGTCTATAGTTTCAGCACTAACAGACTGGTCCATAGTTTCAGCACTAACAGACTGGTCTATAGTTTCAGCACTAATAGACTGGTCCATAGTTTCAGCACTAACAGACTGGTCTATAGTTTCAGCACTAACAGACTGGTCTGTTTCAGCACTAATAGACTGGTCTATAGTTTCAGCACTAACAGACTGGTCTATAGTTTCAGCACTAACAGACTGGTCTATAGTTTCAGCACTAACAGACTGGTCTGTTTCAGCACTAATAGACTGGTCTATAGTTTCAGCACTAGCACTAGACTGGTCTATAGTTTCAGCACTAACAGACTGGTCCATAGTTTCAGCACTAACAGACTGGTCCATAGTTTCAGCACTAATAGACTGGTCTGTTTCAGCACTAACAGACTGGTCTATAGTTTCAGCACTAACAGACTGGTCTATAGTTTCAGCACTAATAGACTGGTCTATAGTTTCAGCACTAACAGACTGGTCCATAGTTTCAGCACTAACAGACTGGTCTATAGTTTCAGCACTAACAGACTGGTCCATAGTTTCAGCACTAACTGGTCTGTTTCAGACTAATAGGGTCTATAGTTTCAGCACTAACAGACTGGTCTATAGTTTCAGCACTAACAGACTGGTCTATAGTTTCAGCACTAACAGACTGGTCTGTTTCAGCACTAATAGACTGGTCCATAGTTTCAGCACTAACAGACTGGTCTATAGTTTCAGCACTAACAGACTGGTCTATAGTTTCAGCACTAATAGACTGGTCTATAGTTTCAGCACTAACAGACTGGTCTATAGTTTCAGCACTAACAGACTGGTCTATAGTTTCAGCACTAACAGACTGGTCTGTTTCAGCACTAATAGTGGTTCAGCACTAACAGACTGGTCTGTTTCAGCTAACAGACAGGTCTATAGTTTCAGCACTAACAGACTGGTCCATAGTTTCAGCACTAACAGACTGGTCCATAGTTTCAGCACTAATAGACTGGTCTGTTTCAGCACTAACAGACTGGTCTATAGTTTCAGCACTAACAGACTGGTCTATAGTTTCAGCACTAACAGACTGGTCTATAGTTTCAGCACTAACAGACTGGTCCATAGTTTCAGCACTAACAGACTGGTCTATAGTTTCAGCACTAACAGACTGGTCCATAGTTTCAGCACTAATAGACTGGTCTGTTTCAGCACTAATAGACTGGTCTATAGTTTCAGACTGGTCTATAATTTCAGACTGGTCTATAGTTTCAGCACTAACAGACTGGTCCATAGTTTCAGCACTAACAGACTGGTCTATAGTTTCAGCACTAACAGACTGGTCTATAGTTTCAGCACTAACAGACTGGTCTATAGTTTCAGCACTAACAGACTGGTCTATAGTTTCAGCACTAACAGACTGGTCTATAGTTTCAGCACTAATAGACTGGTCCATAGTTTCAGCACTAATAGACTGGTCCATAGTTTCAGCACTAATAGACTGGTCTATATTTCAGTAATTCCATAGTTTCACTAACAGACTGGTCCATAGTTTCAGCACTAATAGACTGGTCCATAGTTTCAGCACTAACAGACTGGTCTATAGTTTCAGCACTAACAGACTGGTCTGTAGTTTCAGCACTAATAGACTGGTCTATAGTTTCAGCACTAACAGACTGGTCTATAGTTTCAGCACTAACAGACTGGTCTATAGTTTCAGCACTAACAGACTGGTCTGTTTCAGCACTAATAGACTTTATAGTTTCAGCACTAACAGACTGGTCTATAGTTTCAGCACTAACAGACTGGTCCATAGTTTCAGCACTAACAGACTGGTCTATAGTTTCACACTAACAGACTGGTCCATAGTTTCAGCACTAACAGACTGGTCTATAGTTTCAGCACTAACAGACTGGTCCATAGTTTCAGCACTAACAGACTGGTCTATAGTTTCAGCACTAACAGACTGGTCCATAGTTTCAGCACTAACAGACAGGACAGGTCTATAGTTTCAGCACTAACAGACTGGTCCATAGTTTCAGCACTAACAGACTGGTCTAATAGTTTCAGCACTAACAGACTGGTCTATAGTTTCAGCACTAACAGACTGGTCTATAGTTTCAGCACTAACAGACTGGTCTATAGTTTCAGCACTAACAGACTGGTCCATAGTTTCAGCACTAACAGACTGGTCTATAGTTTCAGCACTAACAGACTGGTCCATAGTTTCAGCACTAATAGACTGGTCCATAGTTTCAGCACTATAGTTTCACAGACTGGTCTATAGGTCTAGCACTAGATTCAGCACTAACAGACTGGTCTATAGTTTCAGCACTAACAGACTGGTCTATAGTTTCAGCACTAATAGACTGGTCTATAGTTTCAGCACTAACAGACTGGTCTATAGTTTCAGCACTAATAGACAGTTTCAGCACTAATAGACTGGTCCATAGTTTCAGCACTAATAGACTGGTCCATAGTTTCAGCACTAATAGACTGGTCCATAGTTTCAGCACTAATAGACTGGTCTATAGTTTCAGACTAATAGACTGGTCCATAGTTTCAGCACTAACAGACTGGTCTATAGTTTCAGCACTAATAGACTGGTCTATAGTTTCAGCACTAACAGACTGGTCTATAGTTTCAGCACTAACAGAGGTCTGTTTCAGCACTAGAGACTGGTCTATAGTTTCAGCACTAACAGACTGGTCTATAGTTTCAGCACTAACAGACTGGTCCATAGTTTCAGCACTAACAGACTGGTCTATAGTTTCAGCACTAATAGACTGGTCCATAGTTTCAGCACTAATAGACTGGTCTATAGTTTCAGCACTAACAGACTGGTCCATAGTTTCAGCACTAACAGACTGGTCTATAGTTTCAGCACTAATAGACTGGTCTATAGTTTCAGCACTAACAGACTGACTGGTCCATAGTTTCAGCACTAATAGACTGGTCTATAGTTTCAGCACTGGTCTATAGTTTCACAGACTGGTCTATAGTTTCAGCACTAACAGACTGGTCTATAGTTTCAGCACTAACAGACTGGTCTATAGTTTCAGCACTAATAGACTGGTCTATAGTTTCAGCACTAACAGACTGGTCCATAGTTTAGTTTCAGCACTAATAGACTGGTCCAGAGTTTCTAGACTGGTTATAGTTTCAGCACTAACAGACTGGTCTATAGTTTCAGCACTAACAGACTGGTCCAGTTTCAGTCTAGAGGTCTATTTTCAGCACTAACAGACTGGTCCATAGTTTCAGCACTAACAGACTGGTCTAGTTTCACACTAATAGACTGGTCCATAGTTTCAGCACTAATAGACTGGTCCAGAGTTTCAGCACTAATAGACTGGTCCATAGTTTCAGCACTAACAGACTGGTCCAAGTTTTAGCAGACTGGAGTTTCTAAAGCACTAACAGACTGGTCTGTTTCAACAGACTGGTCTATAGTTTCAGCACTAACAGACTGGTCTATAGTTTCAGCACTAATAGACTGGTCCATAGTTTCAGCACTAACAGACTGGTCTGTTTCAGACTGGTCCATGTTTCAGCAGACTCCATGTTTAGTGAGGGTGTCTCCACACACTACAACCATCTTATTCACACCAGGAAGGACCTCATTTATCAAAGGTGCGTGAGCACAAACCTTCAGTCCGACAGTTTTCTCGAAAAGGTTAGTATTTTCAACTTTGCGTGTACCTCCATGCTAATCTAAGACCATGCGAACGCACACCTCCTAGTGGTTGATCAACTGTACTGCACACAGATATTGTTATTTTGGGTGGAAACAGAGTTCTTTGATACACAGGAATAATAATTATGGCTAATACAAAACAGTTGAAACGTAGAACTAATGATAAAACAGATGCATTTACCGTTGGTAAGAAGATCACATAGCAGCACGTCACCTGATATAGATTTAGTTTACGTCCCATTACATAGGCCTAAATCATAATCATATTGCAAATCAAATCAAATGTTATTGATATAGATTTAGTTTACGTCCATTACATAGGCCTAAATCATAATCATATTGCAAATCAAATCAAATGTTATTGATATAGATTTAGTTTACGTCCATTACATAGGCCTAAATCATAATCATATTGCAAATCAAATCAAATCAAATGTTACTGCTTCACACGCTTCATAAACAACAGGACTAACAGGATAATGCTTACTTTACTCCTTTCTGACAGGACTGTTTTATTCCTGTTACAAAACAAATATTAGACTACCCTTTGTACATCGCTCAGTCAAAAGCCAACTATGCTTGAAAGTAAAGAGACCGGTAGCCTATGACAGAGAGAGCGAGAGAGAGAGAGATAAAGAGAGACAGAGAGAGACAAAGAGAGACAGAGAGAGACAAAGAGAGACAGAGAGAGAGAGAGAGCGAGAGATAAAGAGAGACAGAGAGAGAGAGAGGGAGTGAGAGAGAGAGAGAGAGAGATAAAGAGAGACAGAGAGAGAGAGAGAGAGAGAGAGAGAGAGAGAGAGAGAGACAGAGATAGAGAGAGAGAGAGAGACAGAGAGAGAGAGAGAGAGAGAGAGAGAGAGAGAGAAAGAGAGGTAGAGAGAGCCTACTACCAACAGTGCTACTTCTGGTCAGATGGAGACAGACCGAGGCTCCATCCTAAATGGCCCACATATTCCCTATAAAGTAGGTTAAATGTAGGACACTATATAAGGAATAGGGTGCCATTTGGGACCAGTCAGTGTCCAGATGTGTCATACTGGTTCATCTATAATTGAACAGTGTAATGTGACACGCGTCACCAAGAATACCTGTCTCACATCTGTTATTCAATCAGAGTGAGGAGCCGCAGGGGCCCAACCAGCCGGCTCTAAGCTACACTGCAGGGGCCCAACCAGCTGGCTCTAAGTTACGCCGCAGGGCCCAACCAGCCGGCTCTAAGCTGCACCAGCTGGCAGGGGGGCCCAACCAGCCGGCTTTAAGCTACGCTGCAGGGGCCCAACCAGCCGGCTCTAAGCTACGCTGCAGGGGCCCAACCAGCCGGCTCTAAGCAACGCTGCAAGGGCCCAACCAGCCGGCTCTAAGCAACGCTGCAGGGGCCCAACCAGCCGGCTCTAAGCAACGCCGCAAGGGCCCAACCAGCCGGCTCTAAGCCAGCTGCAGGGGCCCAACGCTCTAAGCACGCTGCAGGGCCCAACCAGCCGGCTCTAAGCTACGCTGCAAGGGCCCACCAGCCGGCTCTAAGCTACGCTGCAAGGGCCCAACCAGCCGGCTCTAAGCAACGCTGCAAGGGCCCAACCAGCCGGCTCTAAGCTACGCTGCAGGGGCCCAACCAGCTGCTATGCTGCAGGGGCCCAACCAGCCGGCTCTAAGCTACGCTGCAGGGGCCCAACCAGCCGGCTCTAAGCTACGCTGCAAGGGCCCAACCAGCCGGCTCTAAGCTGCAGGGGCCCAACCAGCTGCAGGGGGCCCAACCAGCCGGCTCTAAGCTACGCTGCAGGGGCCCAACCAGCCGGCTCTAAGCTACGCTGCAGGGGCCCAACCAGCCGGCTCTAAGCTATGCTGCAGGGGCCCAACCAGCCGGCTCTAAGCTACGCTGCAGGGGCCCAACCAGCCGGCTCTAAGCTACGCTGCAGGGGCCCAACCAGCCGGCTCTAAGCTACGCTGCAGGGGCCCAACCAGCCGGCTCTAAGCTACGCTGCAGGGGCCCAACCAGCCGGCTCTAAGCTACGCTGCAGGGGCCCAACCAGTCGGCTCTAAGCTACGCTGCAGGGGCCCAACCAGCCGGCTCTAAGCTACGCTGCAGGGGCCCAACCAGCCGGCTCTAAGCTATGCTGCAGGGGCCCAAACAGTCGGCCTAAGCTACGCTGCAGGGGCCCAACCAGCCGGCTCTAAGCTATGCTGCCTCTCCTGGGGACAGGCTGATGACACAGCCTCCTCTATCCTCCATCCTCCATCCACCATCCCTTCATCCATGCAGTAAAGGACTGTGAATGTCAATGGGTCTTACTGGTGTGTGTGTGTGTGTGTGTGTGTGTGTGTGTGTGTGTGTGTGTGTGTGTGTGTGTGTGTGTGTGTGTGTGTGTGTGTGTGTGTGTGTGTGTGTGTGTGTGTGTGTGTGTGTGTGTGTGTGTGTGTGTGTCTATGTGTGTGTGAGATGACACATCTAGATGTTACAGTGGATATGAGTGTCTGTTTCCCTCAGGGAGAAGCTTCACTGAGCTCCTGGATGACACATCTAGTTACAGAGCATTCAGAAAGTATTCAGACCCCTTCCCTATTTACACATTTTGTTACGTTTACAGCCTTTAATTTTAAAATTGATTAAATTATTTTGTTTTTCCTCATCAATATACCCACAATACCCTGTAATGACAAAGCGAAAAACAGGTTTTTAGATATTTCTTCTAATGTATTAAAAGAATAAAACAGAAATACCTTATTTACATAAGTATTCAGACTCTTTGCTATTAGACTAGAAATTGATCATCCTTGAGATGTTTCTACAACTTGATTGGAGTCCACCTGTGGTAAATTCAATTGATTGGACATGATTTGAAAAAGCACACACCTGTCTATATAAGCTCCCACAGTTGACAGTGCGTGTCAGAGCAAAAACCAAGCCATGAGGTCAAAGGAAGTGTCTGTAGAGCTCCGAGACAGGATTGGATTGTGTCGAGGCACAGATCTGGGGAAGGGTACCGAAACATGTCTGCAGCGTTGAATGTCCCCAAGAACACAGTGGCCTCCATCATTCTTAAATGGAAGAAGTTTGGAACCACCAAGACTCTTTCTGGAGCTGGCCGCCCGGCCAAACTGAACTGAGCAATCGGGGGAGAAGGGCCTTGGTCAGGGAGGTGACCAAGAACCCGATGGTCACTCTGACAGAGTTCCAGAGGTCCTCTCTGGAGATGGGAGAACCTTCCAGAAGGACAACCATCTCTGCAGCACTCCACCAATCAGGCCTTCATGGTAGAGTGGCCAGACGGAAGCCACTGCTCAGAAGAAGGCACATGACAGGTCGCTTGGACTCTCAGACCATGAGAAACAAGATTCTCTGGTCTGATGAAACCAAGATTGAACTCTTTGGCCTGAATGCCAAGCATCTCGTCTGGAGGAAACCTGGCACCATCCCTACGGTGAAGCATAGTGGTGGCAGCATCATGTCTAGAGGAAACCTGGCACCATCCCTACGGTGAAGCTGTTTTTCAGTGGGGAGTTTTTCACTGGCAGTGAGGGACTAGTCCGGATCGAGAGAAAGATGAACGGAGCAAAGTACAGAGAGATCCTTGATGAAAACCTGCTCCAGAGCACTCAGGACCTCAGACTGGGGTGAAGGTTCACCTTCCAACAGGGCAATGACCCTAAGTACACAGCCAAGACAATGCAGGAGTGGCTTCGGACAAGTCTCTGAATGTCCTTGAGTGTCCCAGCCAGAACCTGGACTTGAACCTGATCTAACATCTCTGGAGAGACCTGAAAATAGCTGTGCAGCGATGCTCCCCATCCAACCTGACAGAGCTTATATGTCTGTGTGTGTGTGTATGTGTGTGTGTGTCTCTGTCGATCTCTCTCTTACTGTCTCTCTGTCTCTCTGTCTCTCTCTCTCTCTCTCTCTCTCTTACTGTCTCTCTGTCTCTCTGTCTCTCTGTCTCTCTGTGTCTCTCTCTCTCTCTCTCTGTCTCTGTCACTGCTCTCTCTCTCTCTCTCTCTCTCTCTCTCTCTCTCTCTCTCTCTCTTCCCCCTCCCCTGGCTGTCATGTCTCTCAGTGGTTGGTCCCTCTGCTAGGTGACATCCATCAGCGTTGTCGTGGAGACGGGAGCAGCCTCTGTCACAGCTAATGGGCCCTGACTGCCAACCAATTAAAGACTCTCCAGTTAATTCACAAGCGGTACCCTATTCCCTATATAATAGTGCACGAGCTGTTGACCAGAGCCCTATACCCCATTGGCCCTGGTAGATAGTAGTGCACTATAAAGGAAGAGGATACCATTTGGGACGGAGCCCCCCACCCTGCCCCACCCTCACCACTAGCAGGCCATCTCTCTCTCCTCTCCTACATTCTACTCCACCCACCCCTGATGTTTCCTAAGTGAATTAGATAATAAACAAAAGTGAAATAAACAATGAATATGAACAGTAAATATCACACTCACAGAAGTTACAAAAGAATAAAGACATTTCAAATGTCATCTCCCTGTCCTCTCTCCTATCTCTCTCCTCTCTGTCCTCTCTCGTCTTCTCTCAACCCCTGAAAATGACAGAACCACATGGCAGTCAGGCAGACAGGGTCAGCAGAGCCTGGGGCTAGACCAGAGAAAGACCAGGGACACAGTGTTTGGACTGGACACTGCACCGCTGAGGTGGTGAGGTAGAGAGAGGATGGCCTTGTCTTTCCAGTAGACTGAACATTATAAAGCTGAGTGAACAGAGAACAAACAAACACACACACACACACACACACACACACACACACACACACACACACACACACACACACACACACACACACACACACACACACACACACACACACACACACACACCGTCCAGTGAGCATATAGACATAAGTGATACGACCACCAAAACAGACATGCAGAAGTTTACTTTACACACACCCAACACTAAAGTGTTCACACAGACACTAAAAGCCTCCTCTGAAAGCCTCAGCCATGCTGGCTGCAGTGAGACAGACACATATAGATGTCTTGTGACTGCTGTTAACCCACGTCTCAGTAAGTATAGCTCAATGTAAACTCCACGCTCTACAATACCTCCCTTCTGGTGAAAATATCATCCCGGCTCTCACACACACGCACACACACACAAGCACGCACGCCCGCACACACGCACGCACGCACACACACACACACACACACACGCACCCCACACACACACACGCAACACACACACACACACACACACACACACACACACACACACACACACACACACACACACACACACACACACACACACACACAGGTGCGGATGGATGGAGGGTATCAGTGGATAAACGGATGTCATCTCCGGAACAGAATCAGAATCATTCTGGAAGACTGAGAATTCTGTCCAGTTGGACTAGTCCATTATCTACAAGGTGGAATTCTGTCCAGTTAGACTAGTCCATCAATCCACAAGGTGGAATTCTGTCCAGTTGGACTAGTCCATTATCTACAAGGTGGAATTCTGTCCAGTTGGACTAGTCCATCAATCCACAAGGTGGAATTCTGTCCAGTTGGACTAGTCCATCAATCTACAAGGTGGAATTCTGTCCAGTTGGACTGTCCATCAATCTACAAGGTGGAATTCTGTCCAGTTGGACTAGTCCATCAATCTACAAGGTGGAAAATCTGTCCAGTTGGACTAGTCCATTATCTACAAGGTGGAATTCTGTCCAGTTGGACTAGTCCATCAATCTACAAGGTGGAATTCTGTCCAGTTGACTAGTCCATCAATCTACAAGGTGGAATTCTGTCCAGTTGGACTAGTCCATCAATCTACAAGGTGGAATTCTGTCCAGTTGGACTGTCCATCAATCTACAAGGTGGAATTCTGTCCAGTTGGATGGTCCATCAATCCACAAGGTGGAATTCTGTCCAGTTGGACTAGTCCATCAATCTACAAGGTGGAAGTCTGTCACAGTTGGACTCCATGCCTACAAGTCCATCAATCTACAAGGTGGAATTCTGTCCAGTTGGATAGTTGGACTCCATCAATCTACAAGGTGGAATTCTGTCCAGTTGGACTAGTCCATCAATCTACAAGGTGGAATTCTGTCCAGTTGGACTAGTCCATCAATCTACAAAATGGAATTCTGTCCAGTTGGACTAGTCCATCAATCTACAAGGTGGAATTCTGTCCAGTTGGACTAGTCCATCAATCTACAAGGTGGAATTCTGTCCAGTTGGACTAGTCCAGGTCAATCTACAAGGTGGAATTCTGTCCAGTTGGACTGTCCATCAATCAGATATTCATGGAATTCTGTCCAGTTGGACTAGTCCATCAATCCACAAGGTGGAATTCTGTCCAGTTGGACTAGTCCATCTAATTAATCTACAAGGTGGAATTCTGTCCAGTTGGACTAGTCCATCAATCCACAAGGTGGAATTCTGTCCAGTTGGACTAGTCCATCAATCTACAAGGTGGAATTCTGTCCAGTTGGACTAGTCCATCAATCTACAAGGTGGAATTCTGTCCAGTTGGACTAGTCCATCAATCTACAAGGTGGAATTCTGTCCAGTTGGACTAGTCCATCAATCCACAAGGTGGAATTCTGTCCAGTTGGATTCCATCAATCTACAAGGTGGAATTCTGTCCAGTTCTGTCCATCAATCTACAAGGTGGAATTCTGTCCAGTTGGACTAGTCCATCAATCTACAAGGTGGAATTCTGTCCAGTTGGACTAGTCCATCAATCTACAAGCTGGAATTCTGTCCAGTTGGACTAGTCCATCAATCTACAAGGTGGAATTCTGTCCAGTTGGACTAGTCCATCAATCCACAAGGTGGAATTCTGTCCAGTTGGACTAGTCCATCAATCTACAAGGTGGAATTCTGTCCAGTTGGACTAGTCCATCAATCTACAAGGTGGAATTCTGTCCAGTTGGACTAGTCCATCAATCTACAAGGTGGAATTCTGTCCAGTTGGACTAGTCCATCAATCTACAAGGTGGAATTCTGTCCAGTTGGACTAGTCCATTAATCTACAAGGTGGAATTCTGTCCAGTTGGACTAGTCCATCAATCTACAAGGTGGAATTCTGTCCAGTTGGACTAGTCCATCAATCCACAAGGTGAATTCTGTCCAGTTGGACTAGTCCATCAATCTACAAGGTGGAATTCTGTCCAGTTGGACTAGTCCATCAATCTACAAGGTGGAATTCTGTCCAGTTGGACTAGTCCATCAATCCACAAGGTGGAATTCTGTCCAGTTGGACTAGTCCATCAATCTACAAGGTGGAATTCTGTCCAGTTGGACTAGTCCATCAATCTACAAGGTGGAATTCTGTCCAGTTGGACTAGTCCATCAATCTACAAGGTGGAATTCTGTCCAGTTGGACTGGAGTCCATCAATCTACAAGGTGGAATTCTGTCCAGTTGGACTAGTCCATCAATCTACAAGGTGGAATTCTGTCCAGTTGGACTAGTCCATCAATCTACAAGGTGGAATTCTCCAGTTGGACTATCCACCAAGGTGGAATTCTGTCCAGTTGGACTAGTCCATCAATCCACAAGGTGGAATTCTGTCCAGTTGGACTAGTCCATCAATCTACAAGGTGGAATTCTGTCCAGTTGGACTAGTCCATCAATCCACAAGGTGGAATTCTGTCCAGTTGGACTAGTCCATCAATCTACAAGGTGGAATTCTGTCCAGTTGGACTAGTCCATCAATCTACAAGGTGGAATTCTGTCCAGTTGGACAGTCCATCAATCTACAAGGTGGAATTCTGTCCAGTTGGACTAGTCCATCAATCCACAAGGTGGAATTCTGTCCAGTTGGACTAGTCCATCAATCTACAAGGTGGAATTCTGTCCAGTTGGACTGTCCATCAATCTACAAGGTGGAATTCTGTCCAGTTGGACTAGTCCATCAATCTACAAGGTGGAATTCTGTCCAGTTGGACTAGTCCATCAATCTACAAGCTGGAATTCTGTCCAGTTGGACTAGTCCATCAATCTACAAGGTGGAATTCTGTCCAGTTGGACTAGTCCATCAATCCACAAGGTGGAATTCTGTCCAGTTGGACTAGTCCATCAATCTACAAGGTGGAATTCTGTCCAGTTGGACTAGTCCATCAATCTACAAGGTGGAATTCTGTCCAGTTGGACTAGTCCATCAATCTACAAGGTGGAATTCTGTCCAGTTGGACTAGTCCATCAATCTACAAGGTGGAATTCTGTCCAGTTGGACTAGTCCATTAATCTACAAGGTGGAATTCTGTCCAGTTGGACTATCAATCTACAAGGTGGAATTCTGTCCAGTTGGACTAGTCCATTATCTACACAGGTGGAATTCTGTCCAGTTGGACTAGTTCATTAATCTACAAGGTGGAATTCTGTCCAGTTGGACTAGTCCATCAATCTACAAGGTGGAATTCTGTCCAGTTGGACTAGTCCATTATCTACAAGGTGGAATTCTGTCCAGTTGGACTAGTCCATCAATCTACAAGGTGGAATTCTGTCCAGTTGGACTAGTCCATCAATCTACAAGGTGGAATTCTGTCCAGTTGGACTAGTCCATTAATCTACAAGGTGGAATTCTGTCCAGTTGGACTAGTCCATCATCTACAAGGTGGAATTCTTGTAAAGCAAGTAAAGTGGGTTCCATCCCGGGACCACCCAACGTAGAATGTATGCACACATGACTGTAAGTCAGGATAAAAGCTGTTCTGCTAAATGGCATATATTATTATTATTATTATTTCAGAGGAATAGACACATTTCAAATGTCATATTATGTTTATGTACAGTGTTATAATGATGTGCAAATAGTTAAAGCACAAAAGGGAAAATAAATAAACATAAATATGGGTTGTATTTACGATGGTGTTTGTTCTTCACTGGTTGCCCTTTTCTCGTGGCAACAGGTCACAAATCTTGCTGCTGTGATGGAAGACTGTGGAATTTCACCCAGTAGATATGGGAGTTTATCTAAATTGATTTGTTTTGTAATTCTTTGTGGATCTGTGTGATCTGGGGAAATATGTCTCTCTAATATGGTCATACATTGGGTAGGAGGTTAGGAAGTGCAGCTCAGTTTCCACCTCATTTTGTGGGCAGTGAGCACATAGCCTGTCTTCTCTTGAGAGCCATGTCTGCCTACAGTGGCCTTTTCTCAATAGCAAGGCTATGCTCACTGAGTCTGTACATAGTCAAAGCTTTTCTTAAGTTTGGGCAGGTATTCTGTCACTGTGTACTCTCTGTTTAGGGCCAAATGGCATTCTAGTTTGCTCTGTTTTTTGTTAATTCTTTCCAAAGTATCAAGTAATTCTCTTTTTGATTTCTCATGATTTGGTTGGGTCTAATTGTGTTACCGTTCTGGGGCTCTGTGGGTTGTGTCTGTATTTGTGAACAGAGCCCCAGGACCAGCTTGCTTAGGGGACTCTTCTCCAGGTTAATCTCTCTGTAGGTGGTGGCTTTTTTATGGAAGGTTTGGAAATCACTTCCTTTTAGGTGGTTGTAGAATTGAACGTCTCTTTTCTGGATTTGGATAATTAGCAGATATTCTATTATTATTAGTTGGTCGTTCTACATTGAACACGGAGGATATTTTTGCAAAATTCTGCGTGCAGAGTCTCAATTTGGCATTTGGCCCATTTTGTGAATTCTTGATTGGTGAGCGGATCCCAGACATCACAACCATAAAGGGCAATGGGCTCTACAACTGATTCAAATATTTGGTATGTTGAATTTTATGTTCTGTGCAGAATATCTAGGTGCTGCTGTAGACCCTTCTTGGTTGGGGACAAATGCACCAGATCACCTCTCTCTCTCTCTCTCTCTCTCTCTCTCTCTCTCTCTCTCTCTCTCTCTCTCTCTCTCTCTCTCTCTCTCTCTCTCTCTCTCTCTCTCTCTCCCTCTCTCTCTTTTGGGAATGTCTCTCTCTCTCTCTCTCTTTGGGAATGTCTGTTTCTCTCTCTCTCTCTCTCTCTCTCTCTCTCTCTCTCTCTCTCTCTCTCTCTCTCTCTCTCTCTCTCTCTCTCTCTCTTCTCTCCAAGACAAACAGTTGAGGGGATCAAACAAAATGGCTGCTGGAGAGAAACAGCAGCACTTATCAGGGAGAGACATGTAGTAGAATGCAGGATGCATCTTCAGTAGTTTATACAGGATATAGGAGGCACCTTAACTAGTTTATACAGGATATAGGATGCACCTTCACTAGTTTATAAGGGATATAGGATGCACCTTCACTAGTTTATACAGGATATAGGAGGCACCTTAACTAGTTTATACAGGATATAGGATGCACCTTCACTAGTTTATAAGGGATATAGGATGCACCTTCACTAGTTTATACAGGATATAGGATGCACCTTCACTAGTTTATAAGGGATATAGGATGCACCTTCACTAGTTTATACAGGATGCATGAGGCACCAAAGATCAACAGGCACAACTGGTAAGACTATGAGGTTTTGAAACACAAATTCAGACAACGTGGACAGACACATATAGACTAACATGGACAGACACACAGAGACTAACATGGACAGACACATGAAGACTAACATGGACAGACACATGTAGACTAACATGGACAGACACATAGAGACTAACGTGGACAGACACATGTAGACTAACGTGGACAGACACATGTAGACTAACATGGACAGACACATATAGACTAACATGGACAGACACATATAGACTAACATGGACAGACACATGTAGACTAACGTGGACAGACACATAGAGACTAACGTGGACAGACACATGTAGACTAACATGGACAGACATATATAGACTAACGTGGACAGACACATATAGACTACAGAACACAAAGACTGATCGACTGGGTCGTGTCCATAGATACAGAACACAAAGACTGATCGACTGGGTCGCGTCCATAGATACAGAACACAAAGACTGAACGACTGGGTCGCGTCCATAGATACAGAACACAAAGACTGATCGACTGGGTCTTGTCCATAGATACAGAACACAAAGACTGATCGACTGGGTCGCGTCCATAGATACAGAACACAAAGACTGAACGACTGGGTCGCGTCCATAGATACAGAACACAAAGACTGAACGACTGGGTCGCGTCCATAGATACAGAACACAAAGACTGAACGACTGGGTCGCGTCCATAGATACAGAACACAAAGACTGAACGACTGGGTCGCGTCCATAGATACAGAACACAAAGACTGAACGACTGGGTCGCGTCCATAGATACAGAACACAAAGACTGAACGACTGGGTCGCGTCCATAGATACAGAACACAAAGACTGATCGACTGGGTCGCGTCCATAGATACAGAACACAAAGACTGAACGACTGGGTCGCGTCCATAGATACAGAACACAAAGACTGAACGACTGGGTCGCGTCCATAGATACAGAACACAAAGACTGAACGACTGGGTCGCGTCCATAGATACAGAACACAAAGACTGAACGACTGGGTCGCGTCCATAGATACAGAACACAAAGACTGAACGACTGGGTCGCGTCCATAGATACAGAACACAAAGACTGAACGACTGGGTCGCGTCCATAGATACAGAACACAAAGACTGAACGACTGGGTCGCGTCCATAGATACAGAACACAAAGACTGAACGACTGGGTCGCGTCCATAGATACAGAACACAAAGACTGAACGACTGGGTCGCGTCCATAGATACAGAACATAAAGACTGAACGACTGGGTCGCGTCCATAGATACAGAACACAAAGACTGAACGACTGGGTCTTGTCTCTGGCTACCGAACCAATGGAACAAACGACTGGGTCGCGTCCATAGATACAGAACACAAAGACTGAACGACTGGGTCGCGTCTCTGGCTACCGAACCAATGGAACCAGACCAGACGGCTGGGTAGCAACCCTAGATTTGTGTTGAACTATATCTTGTGGAAGGATGAAATTCTTCCAAATAATGTTTTTTTAATGAAAACATGTCAATCATTATTTGAATATGTTGGTAAATTGGAATTTGTCTCGCCCATAACAAACACAATATATCCTCCAAACACCGGCTTCTCAGGCGTTATCAAACAATAACCAACGATGTGCTGTACCACACAGGCTGTCTGGCCTCAGGGTCATCTTTTCATTTACCTTCAAGAAAAACAGTGAGATTGTAATGAAAACATGGGAACAGAGATGGTTTGAATATGTTTCTTTGTAAAGGACCACAGGAGGAGGCAGGTTGCTGGGTCAGGGGCCAGAAGGACATACACAGGAGGAGGCAGGTAGCTGGGTCCAGGGGCAGGCAAGGTCATACACAGGAGGAGGCAGGTAGCTGGGTCCAGGGGCAGGCAGAAGGACATACACAGGAGGAGGCAGGTGCTGGGTACCAGGGGCAGGCAGGCTGGAGGAGGCAGGTAGCTGGGTGCAGGGGCAGGCAGAAGGACATACACAGGAGGAGGCAGGTACCTGGGTCAGGGGCAGGCAAAACATACAGGAGAGGCAGGTTGGGTAGGGGCAGGAAAGGACATACACAGGAGGAGGCAGGTAGCTGGGTCCAGGGGCAGGCAGAAGGACATACACAGGAGGAGGCAGGTAGCTGGGTGCAGGGGCAGGCAGAAGGACATACACAGGAGGAGGCAGGTTGCTGGGTCCAGGGGCAGGCAGAAGGACATACACAGGAGGAGGCAGGTAGCTGGGTCCAGGGGCAGGCAGAAGGACATACACAGGAGGAGGCAGGTTGCTGGGTGCAGGGGCAGGCAGAAGGACATACACAGGAGGAGGCAGGTTGCTGGGTGCAGGGGCAGGCAGAAGGACATACACAGGAGGAGGCAGGTTGCTGGGTGCAGGGGCAGGCAGAAGGACATACACAGGAGGAGGCAGGTAGCTGGGTCCAGGGGCAGGCAGAAGGACATACACAGGAGGAGGCAGGTTGCTGGGTGCAGGGGCAGGCAGAAGGACATACACAGGAGGAGGCAGGTTGCTGGGTCCAGGAGCAGGCAGAAGGACATACACAGGAGGAGGCAGGTAGCTGGGTCCAGGGGCAGGCAGAAGGACATACACAGGAGGAGGCAGGTAGCTGGGTCCAGGGGCAAAAAAGGGCAGGCTCCGGAGACGGGCAGGACATAGCATTCTCCTCGGAGTCTCTTGAGGCAGGTAGCTGGGGACATCAGGGGCAGGCAGAAGGACATACACAGGAGGAGGCAGCTGGGAAACAAACATCCAGGGGAGCAGGAACTCAAGCAGAAGGACAAACACAGGAGGAGGCAGGTAGCTGGGTCCCCCAGCAGACACAGATGGCTCTGAACAAACTTTATTTGACTCTTTGCAAACTGGAATCCAGGGGCTGCATTCATTGGCTGGGGATTTTAACAAGAAGGACAAATTTTATCAGCAGGAGGGCTGGAAAACCTTGGCATTGCTATTCCAACTTCCGTGACTGGGTCCGCCCTCCTTTCAGAAAAGCTGACCACGACTCCATTTTGTTGATCCCTGCCTACAGACAGAAACTAAAACAAGAGGCTCCCGCGCTGAGGTCTGTTCAACGCTGGTTTGACCAATCTGATTCCACACTCCAAGACTGCTTCCATCACGTGGACTGGGATATGTTCCGTATTGCGTCAGACGACAACATTGACGAATACGCTGATTCGGTGTGCGAGTTCATTAGAACGTGCGTTGAAGATGTCGTTCCCATAGCAACGATTAAAACATTCCCAAACCAGAAACCGTGGATTGATGGCAGCATTTGCGTGAAACTGAAAGCGCAAACCACTGCTTTTAATCAGGGCAAGGTGTCTGGAAACGTGACCGAATACAAACAGTGTAACTATTCCCTCCGCAAGGCAATCAAACAAGCTAAGCGTCAGTATAGAGACAAAGTAGAATCTCAATTCAAAGGCTCAGACACAAGAGGTATGTGGCAGGGTCTACAGTCAATCACGGATTACAAAAAGAGAACCAGCACCGTCACGGACCAGGATGTCTTGCTCCCAGAGAGACTAAATAACTTCTTTGCCCGCTTTGAGGACAATACAGTGCCACTGACACGGCCCGCAACTAAAACACGCGGACTCTCCTTCACTGCAGCCGACGTGAGGAAAACATTTAAACGTGTTAACCCTCGCAAGGCTGCAGGCCCAGACGGCATCCCCAGCCGCGCCATCAGAGCATGCGCAGACCAGCTGGCTGGTGTGTTTACGGACATATTCAATCAATCCCTATCCCAGTCTGTTGTTCCCACATGCTTCAAGAGGGCCACCATTGTTCCTGTTCCCAAGAAAGCTAAGGTAGCTGAGCTAAACGACTACCGCCCCGTAGCACTCACTTTCGTCATCATGAAGTGCTTTGAGAGAATAGTCAAGGACCATATCACCTCCACCCTACCTGACACCCTAGACCCACTCCAATTTGCTTACCGCCCAAATAGGTCCACAGACGATGCAATCTCAACCACACTGCACACTGCCCTAACCCATCTGGACAAGAGGAATACCTATGTGAGAATGCTGTTCATCGACTACAGCTCGGCATTTAACACCATAGTGCCCTCCAAGCTCATCATCAAGCTCGAGACCCTGGGTCTCGACCCCGCCCTGTGCAACTGGGTACTGGACTTCCTGACGGGCCGCCCCCAGGTGGTGAGGGTAGGTAACAACATCTCCACCCCGCTGATCCTCAA
>NW_026287287.1:12500-27500 GCF_023373465.1 Oncorhynchus keta | reverse complement strand
GGGCTCACAGGCTTGTAGACAGGACTGGAGGGATCACAGTGTACTGTAGAAGGACTGGAGGGATCACAGTGTACTGTAGACAGGAAGGGCTCACAGTGTACTGTAGACAGGACTGGAGGGCTCACAGTGTACTGTAGACCTGGAGGGATCTCAGTGTGTAGACAGGACGATACAGGCTTGTACTGGAGGGCTGAATAGTATGTATGAACTAGAGGGCTTTGTACTGTAGACAGGACTGGAGGGATCACCCTGTACTGAGACAGAACTGGAGAAGTGTACTGTAGACAAATGGAGGGCTCACATGTATGTAGACATCTACTGGAGTGCTCACTGTACTTAACGACCAGCCAGAGCTTTGGGATGCCACAGTGTAAACTTTTAGACAGGACTGGAGATTTTTCACAGTGTACTGAGACAGGACTGGAGGGCTCACAGTGTACTGTAGACAGGACTGAGGGCTCACACTATTGTACTAGTAGACAGGACTGGAGGGCTTTATAGTGTACTGTAGACAGGACTAGAGGGCTACATGTACTGTCACAACTGGAGGGCCCAGTGTACTGTAGACAGGTGGAGGACTCAAATGTACTGTAGACATCCTCCCTGACGCCTCACAGTGTACAGACACTTAGAGAATGTACTGCTAGACCTGGAGGGCTCACAGTGTACTGTAGACCTGGACTGGAGGGCTCACAGTGTACTGTAGACAGGACTAGAGGGCTCACAGTGTACTGTAGACAGGACTGGAGGGCTCACAGTGTAATGTAGACAGGACTGGAGGGCTCACAGTGTACTGTAGACAGGACTGGAGGGCTCTGTACTCTCAGGACTCTCTCTCTTGTAGAGAGGACTGGAGGGCTCTCTGTCTGTCTCAGGACTGGAGGGCTCTCAGTGTCTTTAGACTCTCTGTCTCTCTCTTTAGAGAGGACTCTCTCTGTACTGTAGACAGGACTCTCTTGTCTGTCAGGACTCTCTTCAGTGTACTGTAGACAGGACTGGAGGGCTCACAGTGTACTGTCTCTGGAGGGCTCACAGTGTACTGTCAGGACTGGAGGGCTCTCTACTGTAGACAGGACTGGAGGGCTCACAGTGTACTGTAGACAGGACTGGAGGGCTCACTGTACTCTAGACAGGACTGGAGGGCTCACAGTGTACTGTCTCTGGAGGGCTCCCCTGTACTCCAGGACTGGAGGGCTCACAGTGTACTGTCAGGACTGGAGGGCTCTCAGTGTCTCTCAGGACTGGAGGGCTCTCTCTCTCTCTCTAGACAGGACTGAGACACACAGGCTCACAGTGTACTGTAGACAGGACTGGAGGGCTCACAGTGTACTGTAGACAGGACTGGAGGGCTCACAGTGTACTGTAGACAGGACTGGAGGGCTCACAGTGTACTGTAGACAGGACTGGAGGGCTCACAGTGTACTGTAGACAGGACTGGAGGGCTCACAGTGTACTGTAGACAGGACTGGAGGGCTCACAGTGTACTGTAGACAGGACTGGAGGGCTCACAGTGTACTGTAGACAGGACTGGAGGGCTCACAGTGTACTGTAGACAGGACTGGAGGGCTCACAGTGTACTGTAGACAGGACTGGAGGGCTCACAGTGTACTGTAGACAGGACTGGAGGGCTCACAGTGTACTGTAGACAGGACTGGAGGGCTCACAGTGTACTGTAGACAGGACTGGAGGGCTCACAGTGTACTGTAGACAGGACTGGAGGGCTCACAGTGTACTGTAGACAGGACTGGAGGGCTCACAGTGTACTGTAGACAGGACTGGAGGGCTCACAGTGTACTGTAGACAGGACTGGAGGGCTCACAGTGTACTGTAGACAGGACTGGAGGGCTCCCAGTGTACTGTAGACAGGACTGGAGGGCTCACAGTGTACTGTAGACAGGACTGGAGGGCTCACAGTGTACTGTAGACAGGACTGGAGGGCTCACAGTGTACTGTAGACAGGACTAGAGGGCTCACAGTGTACTTGTAGACAGGACTAGAGGGCTCACAGTGTACTGTAGACAGGACTGGAGGGCTCACAGTGTACTGTAGACAGGACTGGAGGGCTCACAGTGTACTGTAGACAGGACTGGAGGGCTCCCAGGCTTGTAGAGAGGACTGGTGTGTAGAGGTTGTGGTGTGTACCGTGTGCATGTTCACATGCCTGCCTGCATGTACGTGTGTATACGTGTGGATAAGAGTTCCCAAAGAAAACATCTATGGTCCCATAGAATGTGTACAGACCAGAGGTCCTCCCCATCCACCACCAACTCACATAATGTCCTGTCCTGTCCTGTCCTCCCCATCCACCACCAACTCACATAATGTCCTGTCCTGTCCTCCCCATCCACCACCACCTCACATAATGTCCTGTCCTGTCCTGTCCTGTCCTCCCCATCCACCACCACCTCAAATAATGTCCTGTCCTGTCCTGTCCTCCCCATCCACCACCACCTCACATAATGTCCTGTCCTGACCTGTCCTCCCCATCCACCACCACCTGTCCTGTCCTGTCCTGTCCACCTCCCCATCCACCACCACCTCACATAATGTCCTGTCCTGTCCTGTCCTCCCCATCCTGTCCTGTCCTGACCTCCTGTCCTGTCATCCCCATCCACCACCACCTCACATAATGTCCTGTCCTGACCTGTCCTGTCCTGTCCTCCCCATCCACCACCACCTCACTTAATGTCCTGTCCTGTCCTGTCCTCCCCATCCACCACCACCTAACTTAATGTCCTGTCCTGTCCTGTCCTCCCCATCCACCACCACCTCACTGTCCTGTCCTGACCTGACCTGTCCTGACCTGTCCTGTCCTTCCTCCCCATCCACCACCACCTCACTTAATGTCCTGTCCTGATGTCCTGTCCTGTCCTCCCCATCCACCACCACCTCACTTAATGTCCTGGACCTGTCCTGTCCTCACCACCACCTCAAATGTCCTGTCAACACAACACACCACCACCTCACAATGCATCCACCACCACAGACAATGTCCTGTCATGTCCTGTCCTGACCTGTCCTGACCTGTCCTCCCCATCGACCACCACCTCACTTAACACAGTCCTGTTTGCTAGACTCCCCATCCACCACCACAAATGTCCTGTCCTGACCTGTCCTGTCCTGTCCTGACCTGTCCTCCCCAACCACCACCTATGTCCTGTGTTCCTCCCCATCCACCACCACCTCACTTAATGTCCTGTCCTGACCTGTGTCCTGTCCTCCCCATCCACCACCACCTCATCCTGTCCTGTCCTACTGTCACATAATGTCCTGTCCTGTCCTGTCCTCCCCATCCACCACCACCTAACTTTGTCCTGTCCTACTGTGTCACTTAATGTGTGTCCTGTCCTGTCCTCCCCATCCATAACTTTGTCTCCTACTGTCCTGTCCTGTGTGTCCACCACCACCTATAATGTTGTCCTGTCCTGTCCTCCCCATCCACCACCACCTCACATAATGTCCTGTCCTGTCCTGTGTGTGTGTTTTATCATATATCTTACTTGTCTCAACACAACTCAACACAACTACTGTGTGTGTGTGTGTGTGTGTGTGTGTGTGTGTGTGTGTGTGTGTGTGTGTGTGTGTGTGTGTGTGTGTGTGTGTGTGTGTGTGTGTGTGTGTCAGCAACTCAACACAGTCAAGTATATATCTGTCTCCTACTGTGTGTGTGTGTGTGTAGCACATCAGCACATATTTGTCTCCTACTGTGTGTGTGTGTGTATATATTTGTCTCCTACTGTGTGTGTGTTTAACACAGTACTTGATTTGCTAGACTCTGGATTCTACAAAGTGTTGCTATAGGTGTGTGTTCCTGTCTCCTACTGTGTGTGTATATTTGTCTCCTACTGTGTGTGTGTGTGTGTGTGTGTGTGTGTGTGTGTGTGTGTGTGTGTGTGTGTGTGTGTGTGTGTGTGTGTGTGTGTGTGTGTGTGTGTGTATATTTGTCTCCTACTGTGTGTGTGTGTGTGTGTATATATTGTCTCCTAGTGTGTGTGTGTGTGTGTGTGTGTGTGTGTGTGTGTGTGTGTGTGTGTGTGTGTGTGTGTGTGTGTGTGTGTGTGTGTGTGTGTGTGTGTGTGTGTGTGTGTGTGTGTGTGTATATATAGCTGTCTCCTACTGTGTGTGTGTGTGTGTGCGTGTGTGTGTGTGTGTGTGTGTATATATAGCTGTCTCCTACAGTGTGTGTGTGTGCGTGTGCGTGTGCGTGTGTGTGTGTGTGGTGTGTGTGTGTCTCCTGCAGTGTGTGTGTGTGTGTGTGTGTGTGTGTGTGTGTGTGTGTGTGTGTGTGTGTATATATGCTGTCTCCTGCGTGTGTGTGTGTGTGTGTCTGTCTCCTGCTGTGTGTGTGTGTGTATATATAGCTGTCTCCTACTGTGTGTGAGTGTGCGTGTGTGTGTGCTGTGTGTGTGTGGGTGTGTGTGTGTGTGTCTCCTGCAGGGTGTGTGTGTGTGTGTGTGTGTGTGTGTGTGTGTGTGTGTGTGTGTGTGTGTGTGTGTGTGTGTGTGTGTGTGTGTGTGTGGTGTGTGTGTGTGTGTGTGTGGTGTGATGGCATAATCAGCTGTCTCCTACGGTGATTAGTGCGTGTGCGTGTCAGTGTGTGCCATGTGTGTGTGTGTGTGGCAACAAGCTATAAAAGACCAAAAGAAAATAACAATGTCTCTCCATCCCTCCATCCCTCCATCCCTCCATCTGTCCATCATCCCTCCATCCCTCCATCTCTCCATCCCTCCATCCCTCCATCTGTCCATCTGTCCATCCCTCCATCCCTCCATCCCTCCATCTGTGTCCCTCCATCCCTCCATCTATAGCATCCCTCCATCCATCTGTCCATGTGTCCATCCCTCCATCTCTCCATCCCTCCATCTCTCCATCCCTCCATCTCTCCATCCCTCCATCCCTGTGTGTCCCTCCATCTCTCCATCCTCTCCATCCCTCCATCCCTCCATCTGTGCCTCCATCTGTCCCTCCATCCCTCCATCTCTCCATCCCTCCATCCCTCCATCCCTCCATCTGTCCATCTCTCCATCCCTCCATCCCTCCATCTCTCCATCTCTCCATCTGTCCATCCCTCCATCTCTCCATCCCTCCATCCCTCCATCTCTCCATCCCTCCATCCATCTGTCCATCTCTCCATCCCTCCATCTCTCCATCCCTCCATCTCTCCATCCCTCCATGTGTGTCCATCCCTCCATCCCTCCATCCCTCCATCTCTCCATCCCTCCATCCCTCCATCTGTCCCTCCATCTCTCCATCCCTCCATCTCTCCCTCCATCTCTCCCTCCATCTCTCCATCCCTCCATCTCTCCCTCCATCCCTCCATCTGTCCATCCCTCCATCCCTGTGTGTCCATCCCTCCATCCATCTGTGTGTGTGTGTGTGTGTCCATCTCTCTGTCCATCCCTCCATCTGTGTTCCCTCCATCTGATCCATCCCTCCATCCTTAACATCATTTCCATCAGCCTCCATCTATGCAACTCCATCCCCAAAAGAAAATAACAATTCCCTCCATCTCTCCATCCCTCCCATCCCTCCATCTCTCCATCCATCTCTCCATCCCTCCATCCTCCATCCCTCCATCCCTCCATCTCTCCATCCCTCCATCTCTCCATCCCTCCATCCCCATCTCTCCATCTCTCCATCCCTCCATCCCTCCATCTCTCCATCTCTCCATCTCTCCATCCCTCCATCCCTCCATCTCTCCATCCCTCCATCTCTCCATCCCTCCATCTCTCCATCTCTCCATCCCTCCATCTCTCCATCCCTCCATCTCTCCATCCCTCCATCTCTCCATCCCTCCATCTCTCCATCTCTCCATCCCTCCATCCCTCCATCCCTCCATCCCTCCATCTCTCCATCCCTCCATCCCTCCATCTCTCCATCCCTCCATCCTCCATCCCTCCATCTCTCCATCCCTCCATCTCTCCATCCCTCCATCCCTCCATCTCTCCATCCCTCCATCTCTCCATCCCTCCATCTCTCCATCCCTCCATCTCTCCATCCCTCCATCTCCATCCATCTCTCCATCTCTCCATCCCTCCATCTCCCTCCATCTCTCCATCCCTCCATCCCTCCATCCCTCCATCTCTCCATCTCTCCATCCCTCCATCTCTCCATCCCTCCATCCATCTCTCCATCTCTCCATCCCTCCATCTCTCCATCTCTCCATCTCTCCATCCCTCCATCCATCTCTCCATCCCTCCATCTCTCCATCCCCATCCATCTCTCCATCCCTCTCCATCCCTCCATCCCTCCATCCCTCCATCTCTCCATCCCTCCATCTCTCCATCCCTCCATCTCTCCATCCCTCCATCCCTCCATCCCCTCCATCTCTCCATCCCTCCATCCCTCCATCCCTCCATCCCTCCATCCCTCCATCTCTCCATCTCTCCATCCCTCCATCTCTCCATCCCTCCATCCCTCCATCTCTCCATCTCTCCATCCCTCCATCCCTCCATCTCTCCATCCTCCATCTCTCCATCTCTCCATCCTCCATCTCTCCATCTCTCCATCCCTCCATCTCTCCATCTCTCCATCCCTCCATCCATCTCTCCATCCCTCCATCTCTCCATCTCTCCATCCCTCCATCTCTCCATCCCTCCATCCATCTCTCCATCCCTCCATCCCTCCATCTCTCCATCCCTCCATCTCTCCATCCCATCTCTCCATCTCTCCATCCCTCCATCTCTCCATCCCTCCATCTCTCCATCTCTCCATCCCTCCATCTCTCCATCCTCCATCTCTCCATCCCTCCATCTCTCCATCCCTCCATCCCTCCATCCATCCATCTCTCCATCTCTCCATCCCTCCATCCCTCCATCCTCCATCCCTCCATCCCTCCATCCCTCCATCTCTCCATCCCTCCATCTCTCCATCTCTCCATCCCTCCATCTCTCCATCTCTCCATCTCTCCATCCCTCCATCTCTCCATCCCTCCATCTCTCCATCCCTCCATCCTCCATCCCTCCATCTCTCCATCCCTCCATCTCTCCATCCCTCCATCCCTCCATCCATCTCTCCATCTCTCCATCCCTCCATCCCTCCATCTCTCCATCCCTACATCTCTCCATCCCTCCATCCATCTCTCTCCATCCTCCATCCCTCCATCCATCTCTCCATCTCTCCATCCCTCCATCTCTCCATCCCTCCATCCATCTCTCCATCTCTCCATCTCTCCATCCCTCCATCCATCTCTCCATCTCTCCATCCCTCCATCTCTCCATCCCTCCATCCCTCCATCTCTCCATCCCTCCATCTCTCCATCCCTCCATCCATCTCTCCATCTCTCCATCCCTCCATCCCTCCATCCCTCCATCTCTCCATCCCTCCATCAATCTCTCCATCTCTCCATCTCTCCATCCCTCCATCTCTCCATCCCTCCATCTCTCCATCTCTCCATCTCTCCATCCCTCCATCTCTCCATCCCTCCATCTCTCCATCCCTCCATCTCTCCATCCATCTCATCTCTCCATCCCTCCATCTCTCCATCCCTCCATCCCCCATCTCTCCATCCCTCCATCCCCCATCTCTCCATCTCTCCATCCCTCCATCCATCTCTCCATCTCTCCATCCCTCCATCTCTCCATCTCTCCATCCCTCCATCTCTCCATCCCTCCAACCATCTCTCCATCTCTCCATCCCTCCATCTCTCCATCCCTCCATCTCTCCATCCCTCCATCCATCTCTCCATCCCCCATCTCTCCATCCCTCCATCTCTCCATCCCTCCATCCATCTCTCCCATCTCTCCATCCCTCCATCCCTCCATCTCTCCATCCTCCATCTCTCCATCTCTCCATCCCTCCATCTCTCCATCTCTCCATCCCTCCATCCCTCCATCTCTCCATCCCTCCATCTCTCCATCCCTCCATCCATCTCTCCATCTCTCCATCCCTCCATCTCTCCATCCCTCCATCTCTCCATCTCTCCATCCCTCCATCTCTCCATCCCTCCATCCATCCCTCCATGCCTCCATCCATCTCTCCATCCCTCCATCCCTCCATCCCTCCATCCCTCCATCTCTCCATCCCTCCATCTCTCCATCCCTCCATCTCTCCATCTCTCCATCCCTCCATCCATCTCCATCCCTCCATCCCTCCATCCCTCCATCCCTCCATCTCTCCATCTCTCCATCTCTCCATCCCTCCATCCATCTCCATCCCTCCATCCCTCCATCTCTCCATCCTCCATCCCTCCATCCCTCCATCTCTCCATCCCTCCATCTCTCCATCTCTCCATCTCTCCATCCCTCCATCTCTCCATCTCTCCATCCCTCCATCCCTCCATCTCTCCATCTCTCCATCCCTCCATCTCTCCATCCCTCCATCTCTCCATCTCTCCATCCCTCCATCCATCTCTCCATCCCTCCATCTCTCCATCTCTCCATCCCTCCATCTCTCCATCCCTCCATCCATCTCTCCATCCCTCCATCCCTCCATCTCTCCATCCCTCCATCCCTCCATCTCTCCATCCCTCCATCTCTCCATCCCTCCATCTCTCCATCCCTCCATCCCTCCATCTCTCCATCTCTCCATCCCTCCATCTCTCCATCCCTCCATCTCTCCATCCCTCCATCTCTCCATCCCTCCATCCCTCCATCCATCCATCTCTCCATCTCTCCATCCCTCCATCCCTCCATCCCTCCATCTCTCCATCCCTCCATCTCTCCATCTCTCCATCCCTCCATCCCTCCATCCCTCCATCTCTCCATCTCTCCATCCCTCCATCTCTCCATCTCTCCATCCCTCCATCTCTCCATCCCTCCATCTCTCCATCCCTCCATCCCTCCATCCCTCCATCTCTCCATCCCTCCATCCCTCCATCTCTCCATCCCTCCATCTCTCCATCCCTCCATCCATCTCTCCATCCCTCCATCCCTCCATCCATCTCTCCATCTCTCCATCCCTCCATCTCTCCATCCCTCCATCCCTCCATCCCTCCATCTCTCCATCCCTCCATCCCTCCATCCATCTCTCCATCTCTCCATCCCTCCATCTCTCCATCCCTCCATCCCTCCATCCCTCCATCCCTCCATCTCTCCATCCCTCCATCCTCTCCATCTCTCCATCCCTCCATCCCTCCATCCCTCCATCCCTCCATCTCTCCATCCCTCCATCTCTCCATCCCTCCATCCATCTCTCCATCCCTCCATCTCTCCATCCCTCCATCCATCTCTCCATCTCTCCATCCCTCCATCAATCTCTCCATCTCTCCATCTCTCCATCCCTCCATCTCTCCATCCCTCCATCCCTCCATCTCTCCATCTCTCCATCTCTCCATCCCTCCATCCCTCCATCTCTCCATCCCTCCATCCCTCCATCTCTCCATCTCTCCATCCCTCCATCCCTCCATCTCTCCATCCATCTCTCCATCTCTCCATCCCTCCATCTCTCCATCCCTCCATCCCCCATCTCTCCATCCCTCCATCCCCCATCTCTCCATCTCTCCATCCCTCCATCCATCTCTCCATCTCTCCATCTCTCCATCCCTCCATCTCTCCATCTCTCCATCCCTCCATCTCTCCATCCCTCCATCCATCTCTCCATCTCCCATCTCTCCATCCCTCCATCTCTCCATCCCTCCATCCATCTCTCCATCCCCCATCTCTACATCCCTCCATCTCTCCATCCCTCCATCCATCTCTCCATCTCTCCATCCCTCCATCCCTCCATCTCTCCATCCCTCCCTCCCTCCATCTCTCCATCCCTCCCTCTCTCCATCTCTCCATCCCTCCATCCATCTCTCCATCCCTCCATCCCTCCATCTCTCCATCTCTCCATCATTCCATCTCTCCATCTCTCCATCCCTCCATCTCTCCATCCCTCCATCCCTCCATCTCTCCATCTCTCCATCCCTCCATCCCTCCATCCCTCCATCCCTCCATCTCTCCATCCCTCCATCATTCCATCTCTCCATCTCTCCATCCCTCCATCTCTCCATCTCTCCATCCCTCCATCCCTCCATCCCTCCATCTCTCCATCTCTCCATCCCTCCATCCCTCCATCTCTCCATCCCTCCATCCCTCCATCCCTCCATCATTCCATCCCTCCATCATTCCATCCCTCCATCTCTCCATCCCTCCATCATTCCATCCCTCCATCATTCCATCCCTCCATCTCTCCATCATTCCATCCCTCCATCCCTCCCTCCCTCCATCCCTCCCTCCTCTCCCTGGGAGAATTAAAGTGATGTAATTCACAAGAGAAGTCAGCAAATAGTTTTCCTTGCAGAACACAAGCTTGTATTTAGACAGGAAGGTAAACAAATGTTTTGTTGTTGCCATCCATCCCTGCCTCAGGCTAGTTTAGCTGTAGCCAGCAGCCCCTGCTGCTCTCTGGACATAAACACCATCCACTTCTGTTCAAATCGATGCCATACAAACCGTCTGCCTATTTCTCTAGCTATTGTCAGAGCCGTGGAAAGAGATCCTGTAGGAAAGATTGGATACAGAAACAGATGTGTGATTCAGGTATTTTAACTGCAGCCTTATCGGCACGGCAACACTAAAGCCAAAGTACGGACTGTGACATTCATCAGCAGGAACATTCTAGAATGACCACCATGGAATCTCCTCTATTCATTCCATCCTGTTGTTCTAGTCACATCAACAGCCATCGGACTAGTGAGTTACGTAAATCACCATTACATTTACAGGACCAGTCAATAGTTTGGACACACCTCCTCATTCCAGGGTTTCTCTTTATTTGTTATTCTTTTCTACATTGCAGAATAATAGTGAAGACATCAACACTATGAAATAACACATATGGAATCATGTAGTAACCAAAAAAGTGTAAAACCTATCAAAATATATTTTACATTTTGGATTGTTCAAAGTAACCAGCCTTTGCCTTGATGACAGCTTTGCACACTCTTGGCATTCTCTCAACCAGCTGCACCACATATCACAGTCATAGTAAGTACATTTTTCCTCAACAAAGTAGTTATCAGTAAACCTGTGTTAGTAAGAAAAGACAGTGAAGTATTACATCATGATAGAGGTCAGTAGGTCAGTACAGTAGACTCTCTAAACCAGCCAGGACAGCCTCTCTTAACCAGCCAGGACAGCCTCTCTAAACCAGCCAGGACAGCCTCTCTAAACCAGCCAGGACAGTCTCTCTAAACCAGCCAGGACAGTCTCTCTAAACCAGCCAGGACAGTCTCTCTAAACCAGCCAGGACAGTCTCTCTAAACCAGCCAGGACAGTCTCTCTAAACCAGCCAGGATAGTCTCTCTAAACCAGCCAGGACAGCCTCTCTAAACCAGCCAGGACAGTCTCTCTAAACCAGCCAGGACAGCCTCTCTAAACCAGCCAGGACAGTCTCTCTAAACCAGCCAGGACAGTCTCTCTAAACCAGCCAGGACAGTCTCTCTAAACCAGCCAGGACAGCCTCTCTAAACCAGCCAGGACAGCCTCTCTAAACCAGCCAGGATAGTCTCTCTAAACCAGCCAGGACAGCCTCTCTAAACCAGCCAGGACAGTCTCTCTAAACCAGCCAGGACAGCCTCTCTAAACCAGCCAGGACAACCTCTCTAAACCAGCCAGGACAGTCTCTCTAAACCAGCCAGGACAGTCTCTCTAAACCAGCCAGGACAGTCTCTCTAAACCAGCCAGGACAGCCTCTCTAAACCAGCCAGGACAGCCTCTCTAAACCAGCCAGGACAGCCTCTCTAAACCAGCCAGGACAGTCTCTCTAAACCAGCCAGGACAACCTCTCTAAACCAGCCAGGATAGTCTCTCTAAACCAGCCAGGACAGTCTCTCTAAACCAGCCAGGACAGTCTCTCTGGTGTGTCATCATAGTGGTCTCTGATTGGTGGTCATCATTTGGTGTGTCATCATAGTGGTCTCTGATTGGTGGTCATCATTTGGTGTGTCATCATAGTGGTCTCTGATTGGTGGTCAGACTCTCTCAGGTGGAACAAACTTAAACTTCCACCTTTTTTTTCAACGCTGATTTGAATGTCATTGAGAAGTGTCATCATGTACATCCTTTCTGAATTTAAAAGTAATCAAGAAGTAATCATCTGGCTTCTCAAAAGTATCTGTAATCTGATTACAGTTACTGATTAGTAATCAACTCCCCAACCCTGTGTGTCTGTACACAAGTCTAGTTTCTACAGTAACCCTCCCAAGGCACCTAGGCCTGGTTTATCTCTCTCTCTCTCTTTCTACCCCCCTTCTATCTCTCTCTCTCTCGCTCTCTCTCTCTCTCTCTCTCTCTCTCTCTCTCTCTCTCTCCGCCAGCGGGCCTGTGGAGAGGACAATAAAATAGGGAGGAGAGGAAGAGGGATGACGTCCGACCTGAACGTCAACCACACATCTGGATGCCATTATGGCTCTACAGAGGAGCGTGGAGCCGAGCCGAACCGAGCAGAGCCGAGCGGATAACAGTGGCTCTAGTACGGGCTGCTGGGTCACTGTGGGAGGAAACACAGCATCCATCACGGCTCCAACACCACCAACCGGGAGCACGGATACATTTTACCCTAAGAGGGATGGAGCTCTCTGCTACCACCACACGATCACACCACTACACACACACTACACACACACACACACACACACACACACACACACACACACACACACACACACACACACACACACACACACACACACACACACACACACACACACACACTACACACACACACACACACACACACACACACACACACACACACACACACACACACACACACACACACACACACACACACACACACACACACACACACACACACACACACACACACACAATCCAACCACAGAGGCGACACAGGACATCGCTGAAGCATGGTATGGCGTGTGGCTTTCATAGTTTATCAAATAGTTTATCAAATAGTTAATTAAAAAGTCTTTCAAATAAGACTAACAAAAATATTATTCACAATGCGAAACAGAAAGCATACGGATGAGGACATTGGACCTGGCCTGCACTGTGGAGTGATGAGGACATTGGACTGCACTGTGGAGTGATGAGGACATTGGACTTGGCCTGCACTGTGGAGTGATGAGGACATTGGACTGCACTGTGGAGTGATGAGGACATTGGACCTGGCCTGCACTGTGGAGTGATGAGGACATTGGACTTGGCCTGCACTGTGGAGTGATGAGGACATTGGACTTGGCCTGCACTGTGGATTAATGAGGACATTGGACTTGGCCTGCACTGTGGAGTGATGAGGACATTGGACTTGGCCTGCACTGTGGAGTGATGAGGACATTGGACCTGGCCTGCACTGTGGAGTGATGAGGACATTGGACTTGGCCTGCACTGTGGAGTGATGAGGACATTGGACCTGGCCTGCACTGTGGAGTGATGAGGACATTGGACCTGGCCTGCACTGTGGAGTGATGAGGACATTGGACTGCACTGTGGAGTGATGAGGACATTGGACCTGGCCTGCACTGTGGAGTGATGAGGACATTGGACTTGGCCTGAACTGTGGAGTGATGAGGACATTGGACTTGGCCTGCACTGTGGAGTGATGTGGACATTGGACTTGGCCTGCACTGTGGAGTGATGAGGACATTGGACCTGGCCTGCACTGTGGAGTGATGAGGACATTGGACCTGGCCTGCACTGTGGAGTGATGAGGACATTGGACTTGGCCTGCACTATGGAGTGATGAGGACATTGGACTTGGCCTGCACTGTGGAGTGATGAGGACATTGGACTGCACTGTGGAGTGATGAGGACATTGGCCTGCACTGTGTGGAGTGATGAGGACATTGGACTTGGCCTGCACTGTGGAGTGATGAGGACATTGGACTTGGCCTGCACTGTGGAGTGATGAGGACATTGGACTGCACTGTGGAGTGATGAGGACATTGGACTTGGCCTGCGCTATGGAGTGATGAGGACATTGGACTTGGCCTGCACTGTGGAGTGATGAGGACATTGGACTGCACTGTGGAGTGATGAGGACATTGGACTTGGCCTGCACTATGGAGTGATGAGGACATTGGACTTGGCCTGCACTGTGGAGTGATGAGGACATTGGACTGCACTGTGGAGTGATGAGGACATTGGCCTGCACTGTGGGAGTGATGAGGACATTGGACTTGGCCTGCACTGTGGAGTGATGAGGACATTGGACTTGGCCTGCACTGTGGAGTGATGAGGACATTGGACTTGGCCTGCACTATGGAGTGATGAGGACATTGGACTTGGCCTGCACTGTGGAGTGATGAGGACTTGGACTGCACTGTGGAGTGATGAGGACATTGGACTTGGCCTGCACTGTGGAGTGATGAGGACATTGGACTGCACTGTGGAGTGATGAGGACATTGGACCTGGCCTGCACTGTGGAGTGATGAGGACATTGGACTGAACTGTGGAGTGATGAGGACATTGGACTGCACTGTGGAGTGATGAGGACATTGGACTGCACTGTGGAGTGATGAGGACATTGGACCTGGCCTGCACTGTGGAGTGATGAGGACATTGGACCTGGCCTGGCCTGCACTGTGGAGTGATGAGGACATTGGACTGAACTATGGAGTGATGAGGACATTGGACTGAACTATGGAGTGATGAGGACATTGGCCTGCACTATGGAGTGATGAGGACATTGGACTGCACTGTGGAGTGATGAGGACATTGGACTTGGCCTGCACTGTGGAGTGATGAGGACATTGGCCTGCACTGTGGAGTGATGAGGACATTGGACTTGGCCTGCACTGTGGAGTGATGAGGACATTGGCCTGCACTGTGGAGTGATGAGGACATTGGACTGCACTGTGGAGTGATGAGGACATTGGACTTGGCCTGCACTGTGGAGTGATGAGGACATTGGACCTGGCCTGCACTGTGGAGTGATGAGGACATTGGACTGCACTGTGGAGTGATGAGGACATTGGACCTGGCCTGCACTGTGGAGTGATGAGGACATTGGCCTGCACTGTGGAGTGATGAGGAGATTGGCCTGCACTGTGGAGTGATGAGGAGATTGGACCTGGCCTGCACTGTGGAGTGATGAGGACATTGGACCTGGCC
>NW_026287287.1:0-7500 GCF_023373465.1 Oncorhynchus keta | reverse complement strand
AGTTCTCTACTACTCTATTGAACCCATCTGAACAGTACAGTTCTCTACTACTCTATTGAACCCATCTGAACAGTACAGTTCTCTACTACTCTATTGAACCCATCTGAACAGTACAGTTCTCTACTACTCTATTGAACCCATCTGAACAGTACAGTTCTCTACTACTCTATTGAACCCATCTGAACAGTACAGTTCTCTACCACTCTATTGAACCCATGTGAACAGTACAGTTCTCTACCACTCTATTGAACCCATCTGAACAGTACAGTTCTCTACCAACCCATCTGAAATATGGCAGTCTCTAATTGAACCCATCTGAACAGTACAGTTCTCTACTACTCTATTGAACCCATCTGAACAGTACAGTTCTCTACTACTCTATTGAACCCATCTGAACAGTACAGTTCTCTACTACTCTATTGAACCCATCTGAACAGTACAGTTCTCTACTACTCTATTGAACCCATCTGAACAGTAAGTTTCTCTATACTTATTGAACCCATCTGAACAGTACAGTTCTCTACTACTCTATTGAACCCATCTGAACAAAGACAGTTTCTACAGTTCTCTACTACTTCTATTGAACCCATCTGAACAGTACAGTTCTCTACTACTCTATTGAACCCATCTGAACAGTACAGTTCTCTACTACTCTATTGAACCCATCTGAACAGTACAGTTCTCTACTACTCTATTGAACCCATCTGAACAGTACAGTTCTCTACTACTCTATTGAACCCATCTGAACCCATCTGAACAGCACAGTTCTCTGCTACTCTATTGAACCCATCTGAACAGCACAGTTCTCTACTACTCTATTGAACCCATCTGAACAGTACAGTTCTCTACTACTCTATTGAACCCATCTGAACAGTACAGTTCTCTACTACTCTATTGAACCCATCTGAACAGTACAGTTCTCTACTACTCTATTGAACCCATCTGAACAGTACAGTTCTCTACTACTCTATTGAACCCATCTGAACAGCACAGTTCTCTACTACTCTATTGAACCCATCTGAACAGTACCGTTCTCTACTACTCTATTGAACCCATCTGAACAGCACAGTTCTCTACTACTCTATTGAACCCATCTGAACAGTACAGTTCTCTACTACTCTATTGAACCCATCTGAACAGTACAGTTCTCTACCACTCTATTGAACCCATCTGAACAGTACAGTTCTCTACTACTCTATTGAACCCATCTGAACAGTACAGTTCTCTACCACTCTATTGAACCCATCTGAACAGTACAGTTCTCTACTACTCTATTGAACCCATCTGAACAGTACAGTTCTCTACTACTCTATTGAACCCATCTGAACAGTACAGTTCTCTTGACGTGCCATTTTGAAGTACCCCGACTGTGAAATTTGGACAGCGCCTCACATTCATCAAACATAACACTGCCGGCACTACTATCATCCTCTTAAACCACTTCAACAAATATTTTCCAGATATGAGACGGGGAAGGGGGAGAAGGGGGAGGGGAGAGACATTAGACTACTGTTCCAGAAGGAGGAGAGACATTAGACTACTGTTCCAGAAGGAGGAGAGACATTAGACTACTGTTCCAGAAGGAGGAGAGACATTAGACTACTGTTCCAGAAGGAGGAGGGGAGAGACATTAGACTACTGTTCCAGAAGGAGGAGAGACATTAGACTACTGTTCCAGAAGGAGGAGAGACATTAGACTACTGTTCCAGAAGGAGGAGAGACATTAGACTACTGTTCCAGAAGGAGGAGAGACATTAGACTACTGTTCCAGAAGGAGGAGAGACATTAGACTACTGTTCCAGAAGGAGGAGAGACATTAGACTACTGTTCCAGAAGGAGGAGAGACATTAGACTACTGTTCCAGAAGGAGGAGAGACATTAGACTACTGTTCCAGAAGGAGGAGAGACATTAGACTACTGTTCCAGAAGGGGAGAGACATTAGACTACTGTTCCAGAAGGAGGAGAGACATTAGACTACTGTTCCAGAAGGAGGAGAGACATTAGACTACTGTTCCAGAAGGAGGAGAGACATTAGACTACTGTTCCAGAAGGAGGAGAGACATTAGACTACTGTTCCAGAAGGAGGAGAGACATTAGACTACTGTTCCAGAAGGAGGAGAGACATTAGACTACTGTTCCAGAAGGAGGAGAGACATTAGACTACTGTTCCAGAAGGGGGAGGGGAGAGACATTAGACTACTGTTCCAGAAGGGGGAGAGACATTAGACTACTGTTCCAGAAGGAGGAGAGACATTAGACTACTGTTCCAGAAGGAGGAGAGACATTAGACTACTGTTCCAGAAGGAGGAGGGACATTAGACAACTGTTCCAGAAGGAGGAGAGACATTAGACTACTGTTCCAGAAGGAGGAGAGACATTAGACTACTGTTCCAGAAGGAGGAGAGACATTAGACTACTGTTCCAGAAGGGGGAGAGACATTAGACTACTGTTCCAGAAGGAGGAGAGACATTAGACTACTGTTCCAGAAGGAGGAGAGACATTAGACTACTGTTCCAGAAGGAGGAGAGACATTAGACTACTGTTCCAGAAGGAGGAGAGACATTAGACTACTGTTCCAGAAGGAGGAGAGACATTAGACTACTGTTCCAGAAGGAGGAGAGACATTAGACTACTGTTCCAGAAGGAGGAGAGACATTAGACTACTGTTCCAGAAGGAGGAGAGACATTAGACTACTGTTCCAGAAGGAGGAGAGACATTAGACTACTGTTCCAGAAGGAGGAGAGACATTAGACTACTGTTCCAGAAGGAGGAGGGAGAGACATTAGACTACTGTTCCAGAAGGAGGAGGGAGAGACATTAGACTACTGTTCCAGAAGGGGGAGGGGAGAGACATTAGACTACTGTTCCAGAAGGAGGAGAGACATTAGACTACTGTTCCAGAAGGAGGAGAGACATTAGACTACTGTTCCAGAAGGAGGAGAGACATTAGACTACTGTTCCAGAAGGAGGAGAGACATTAGACTACTGTTCCAGAAGGAGGAGAGACATTAGACTACTGTTCCAGAAGGAGGAGAGACATTAGACTACTGTTCCAGAAGGAGGAGAGACATTAGACTACTGTTCCAGAAGGAGGAGAGACATTAGACTACTGTTCCAGAAGGAGGAGGGAGAGACATTAGACTACTGTTCCAGAAGGAGGAGGGAGAGACATTAGACTACTGTTCCAGAAGGAGGAGGGAGAGACATTAGACTACTGTTCCAGAAGGGGGAGGGGAGAGACATTAGACTACTGTTCCAGAAGGAGGAGAGACATTAGACTACTGTTCCAGAAGGAGGAGAGACATTAGACTACTGTTCCAGAAGGAGGAGAGACATTAGACTACTGTTCCAGAAGGAGGAGGGAGACATTAGAACTACTGTTCCAGAAGGAGGAGACATTAGACTACTGTTCCAGAAGGAGGAGAGATATTAGACTACTGTTCCAGAAGGAGGAGGAGAGACATTAGAATTACTGTTCCAGAAGGAGGAGGGAGAGACATTAGACTACTGTTCCAGAAGGGGAGGGAGACATTAGACTACTGTTCCAGAAGGAGGAGAGACATTAGACTACTGTTCCAGAAGGAGGAGAGACATTAGACTGCTGTTCCAGAAGGAGGAGGGACATTAGACTACTGTTCCAGAAGGAGGAGAGACATTAGACTACTGTTCCAGAAGGAGGAGAGACATTAGACTACTGTTCCAGAAGGAGGAGGGAGAGACATTAGACTACTGTTCCAGAAGGAGGAGAGACATTAGACTACTGTTCCAGAAGGGGGAGGGGAGAGACATTAGACTACTGTTCCAGAAGGAGGAGGGACATTAGACTACTGTTCCAGAAGGAGGAGAGACATTAGACTACTGTTCCAGAAGGGGGAGGGACATTAGACTACTGTTCCAGAAGGGGGAGAGACATTAGACTACTGTTCCAGAAGGAGGAGGGACATTAGACTACTGTTCCAGAAGGAGGAGAGACATTAGACTACTGTTCCAGAAGGGGAGGACATTAGACTACTGTTCCAGAAGGGGAGAGACATTAGACTACTGTTCCAGAAGGGGGGAGGGACATTAGACTACTGTTCCAGAAGGGAGGAGAGAGACATTAGACTACTGTTCCAGAAGGGGAGAGACATTAGACTACTGTTCCAGAAGGAGGAGAGACATTAGACTACTGTTCCAGAAGGAGGAGAGACATTAGACTACTGTTCCAGAAGGGAGGGGACATTAGACTACTGTTCCAGAAGGGGGAGGGACATTAGACTACTGTTCCAGAAGGGAGGTTCCAGGGACATTAGACTACTGTTCCAGAAGGGGAGGGACATTAGACTACTGTTCCAGAAGGGGAGGGACATTAGACTACTGTTCCAGAAGGGGAGGGACATTAGACTACTGTTCCAGAAGGGGAGGGACATTAGACTACTGTTCCAGAAGGGGAGAGACATTAGACTACTGTTCCAGAAGGGGAGTGACATTAGACTACTGTTCCAGAAGGGGAGGAGACATTAGAATACTGTTCCAGAAGGGGGAGAGACATTAGACTACTGTTCCAGAAGGGGAGGGACATTAGACTACTGTTCCAGAAGGGGGAGGGTTCCAGAAGGAGACATTGTGACTACTGTTCCAGAAGGGAGACATTAGACTACTGTTCCAGAAGGGGAGGGACATTAGACTACTGTTCCAGAAGGGGGAGAGAGACATTAGACTACTGTTCCAGAAGGAGGGAGAGACATTAGACTACTGTTCCAGAAGGGGGAGGGGAGAGACATTAGACTACTGTTCCAGAAGGAGGAGAGACATTAGACTACTGTTCCAGAAGGAGGAGAGACATTAGACTACTGTTCCAGAAGGAGAGAGACATTAGACTACTGTTCCAGAAGGAGGAGAGACATTAGACTACTGTTCCAGAAGGAGGAGAGACATTAGACTACTGTTCCAGAAGGAGGAGAGACATTAGACTACTGTTCCAGAAGGAGGGAGAGACATTAGACTACTGTTCCAGAAGGAGGAGAGACATTAGACTACTGTTCCAGAAGGAGGGAGACATTGAGACTACTGTTCCAGAAGGAGGAGGGAGAGACATTAGACTACTGTTCCAGAAGGGGAGAGACATTAGACTACTGTTCCAGAAGGAGGAGAGACATTAGACTACTGTTCCAGAAGGAGGAGAGACATTAGACTACTGTTCCAGAAGGAGGAGAGACATTAGACTACTGTTCCAGAAGGAGGAGAGACATTAGGACTACTGTTCCAGAAGGAGGAGAGACATTAGACTACTGTTCCAGAAGGAGGAGAGACATTAGACTACTGTTCCAGAAGGAGGAGAGACATTAGACTACTGTTCCAGAAGGAGGAGAGACATTAGACTACTGTTCCAGAAGAGAGGGAGAGACATTAGACTACTGTTCCAGAAGGAGGAGAGACATTAGACTACTGTTCCAGAAGGAGGAGGAGACATTAGACTACTGTTCCAGAAGGAGGGAGACATTAGACTACTGTTCCAGAAGGAGAGAGACATTAGACTACTGTTCCAGAAGGGAGGAGAGACATTAGACTACTGTTCCAGAAGGAGGAGAGACATTAGACTACTGTTCCAGAAGGAGGGAGAGACATTAGACTACTGTTCCAGAAGGAGGGAGAGACATTAGACTACTGTTCCAGAAGGAGGAGGGAGAGACATTAGACTACTGTTCCAGAAGGAGGAGGGAGAGACATTAGACTACTGTTCCAGAAGGGGGAGGGGAGAGACATTAGACTACTGTTCCAGAAGGAGGAGAGACATTAGACTACTGTTCCAGAAGGGGGAGGGGAGAGACATTAGACTACTGTTCCAGAAGGAGGAGAGACATTAGACTACTGTTCCAGAAGGAGGAGAGACATTAGACTACTGTTCCAGAAGGAGGAGAGACATTAGACTACTGTTCCAGAAGGAGGAGGGAGAGACATTAGACTACTGTTCCAGAAGGAGGAGAGACATTAGACTACTGTTCCAGAAGGGGGAAGGAGAGACATTAGACTACTCTGTTCCAGAAGGGGAGGGAGGACATTAGACTACTGTTCCAGAAGGAGGAGAGACATTAGACTACTGTTCCAGAAGGAGGAGGGACATTAGACTACTGTTCCAGAGGAGAGACATTAGACTACTGTTCCAGAAGGAGGAGGGACATTAGACTACTGTTCCAGAAGGAGGAGAGGACATTAGACTACTGTTCCAGAAGGAGGAGAGACATTAGACTACTGTTCCAGAAGGAGGAGAGACATTAGACTACTGTTCCAGAAGGGGAGAGACATTAGACTACTGTTCCAGAAGGAGGAGAGACATTAGACTACTGTTCCAGAAGGAGGAGAGACATTAGACTACTGTTCCAGAAGGGGAGGAGAGACATTAGACTACTGTTCCAGAAGGAGGAGAGACATTAGACTACTGTTCCAGAAGGGGAGGGACATTAGACTACTGTTCCAGAAGGAGGAGAGACATTAGACTACTGTTCCAGAAGGGAGGAGAGACATTAGACTACTGTTCCAGAAGGAGGAGAGACATTAGACTACTGTTCCAGAAGGGGGAGGAGAGACATTAGACTACTGTTCCAGAAGGGGGGAGGGACATTAGACTACTGTTCCAGAAGGGGAGGGACATTAGACTACTGTTCCAGAAGAGACATTAGACTACTGTTCCAGAAGGGGGAGGAGACATTAGGCTACTGTTCCAGAAGGGAGGAGAGACATTAGACTACTGTTCCAGAAGGGGAGAGACATTAGACTACTGTTCCAGAAGGAGGAGGGACATTAGACTACTGTTCCAGAAGGGGGAGGGAGAGACATTAGACTACTGTTCCAGAAGGGGAGAGACATTAGACTACTGTTCCAGAAGGGGAGGGACATTAGAGCTACTGTTCCAGAAGGGAGGAGAGACATTAGACTACTGTTCCAGAAGGGGAGGGACATTAGACTACTGTTCCAGAAGGAGAGAGAGACATTAGACTACTGTTCCAGAGAGGGAGGAGAGACATTAAACTACTGAAGGGGGAGAGGGGGGTAGAGAGTGCTAGCCATGTGATTTCAGAGTGAATTTAAAACGTTATTTGGCTCTATTTCAACTGCTGATAGTGAGGCGTGACATGCTGTGTGTGTGACTTTATTCCTACTCTTTCAGATCCTGAGTGTGTTCGTGTTGATGGTTTCCTGTGCACTTCATTGAGAGCACTCTGTGGCACGCTCTCCCACCCCTCAAATCTGGAACACTCTCCATACACACTGCAGCAGAAAGGCTTTAAATCTGCACTTTACAGCAGGCACTCATCACACACACACACACACACACACACACACACACACACACACACACACACACACACACACACACACACACACACACACACACACACACACACACACACACACACACACACACACACACACACACACACACACACACACCTCACTGCAGCAGAACCCTAGTCCCTCCTTCCTCTCTCAATCCCTTCCTAATTATTCTTATCATCT
>NW_026287286.1:0-176253 GCF_023373465.1 Oncorhynchus keta | reverse complement strand
GTATCTACCTGGTATGTCAAAATATAATAGAGACAGTATATCTAGCTGGTCTGTCATAATATAATAGAGACAGTAGATCTAGCTGGTCTGTCATAATATATTAGAGACAGTGATCTACCTGGTCTGTCATAGTATAATAGAGACAGTAGATCTAGCTGGTCTGTCATAATATAATAGAGATTGTAGTTTAACCTGGTCTGTCATAATAGAATAGAGACAGTAGATCTAGCTGGTCTGTCATAATATAGAGACAGTAGATCTAGCCGGTCTGTCATATTATAATAGAGACAATAGATCTAGCTGGTCTGTCATATTATAATAGAGACAATTGATCTAGCTGGTCTGTCATAATACAATAGCGAGACAGATCTCCTGGTCTGTCATTTTATAATGGAGTCAGTATATCTACCTGGTCTGTCATAATATAATAGAGACAGTAGATCTAGCTGGTCTGTCATAATATAATAGAGACAGTAGATCTAGCTGGTCTGTCATAATAAAATAGACAGTAGATCTAGCTGGTCTGTCATAATACAATAGTCAGTAGATCTAGCTGGTCTGTCATAATATAATAGAGACAGTATATCGACCTGGTCTGTCATAATATAGAAGAGACAGTAGATCTAGCTGGTCTGTCAAAATATAATAGAGACAGTAGATCTAGCTGGTCTGTCATAATATAATAGAGACAGTAGATCGAGCTGGTCTGTCATAATACAGAAGAGACAGTAGATCTAGCTGGTCTGTCATAATACAATAGAGACAGTAGATCTAGCTGGTCTGTCATAATATAATAGAGACAGTAGATCTAGCCGGTCTGTCATATTATAATAGAGACAATAGATCTAGCTGGTCTGTCATATTATAATAGAGACAATTGGATCTAGCTGGTCTGTCATAATGCAATAGCGAGAATAGATCTAGCTGGTCTGTCAAAATATAATAGAGACAGTATATCTACCTGGTCTGTCATAATATAATAGAGACAGTATATCGACCTGGTCTGTCATAATACTGAAGAGACAGTAGATCTAGCTGGTCTGTCATAATATAATAGAGACAGTAGATCTAGCTGGTCTGTCATAATATAATAGAGACAGTAGATCTAGCTGGTCTGTCATAATATAATAGAGACAGTAGATCTAGCTGGTCTGTCATAAATGACTTAAATGTAGGGTAATGTATATCTACCTGGTCTGTCATTTTTAATAGAGACAGTAGATCTAGCTGGTCTGTCATAATATAGAGACAGTAGATCTAGCTGGTCTGTCATAGTATAATAGAGACAGTAGATCTACTGGTCTGTCAAAATATAATAGAGACAGTAGATTTAGTTGGTCTGTCATAATATAATAGAGACACTAGATCTAGCTGGTCTGTCATAATATAATAGAGATAGTAGATCTAGCTGGTCTGTCATAATACAATAGAGACAGTAGATCTAGCTGGTCTGTCATAATGTCATATTATAATTGAGACAATAGATCTAGCTGGTCTGTCATAATATAATAGAGACAGTAGATCTAGCCGGTCTGTCATATTATAATAGAGACAATAGATCTAGCTGGTCTGTCATATTATAATAGAGACAATTGATCTAGCTGGTCTGTCATAATACAATAGCGAGAATAGATCTAGCTGGTCTGTCATAATATAATAGAGACAGTAGATCTAGCTGGTCTGTCATAATATAATAGAGACAGTAGATCTAGCTGGTCTGTCATAATATAATAGAGACAGTAGATCTAGCTGGTCTGTCATAATACAATAGAGACAGTAGATTTAGCTGCTCTGTCATACCATAATAGAGACATAGAGACAGTAGATTTAGCTGGTCTGTCATAATATAATAGAGACAGTATATCTACCTGGTCTGTCATTTTATAATAGAGACAGTAGATCAAATCAAATCAAATGTATTATAATAGAGACAGTATATCAGCTGGTATCTCATTTTATAAAAGACAGTAGAAACCTAGCAGCAAACAATGTCATAGTATAATAGAGACAGTAGAAAACTACCTGGAAATCTGTCAAAACCTATAAAGAACAGTAGATTTAGAACCGGTCTGTCATAATATAATGGCCAGACACTAGATCTAGCTGGTCTGTCATAATTATAACAGAATATGACCAAGATGGTCTGTCATAATACAATAGAGACAGTGACCAGCATGGTCTGTCATAATATATAAGGCAGAACAGTAGAAACTAGCAGGTCTGTCATAATATAGGTGGACTGGGATCTAGCTGGAGCCATCTGTCAGGTAGTCCTGGAGACAAGATCCTAGGGGTCTGTCATAGAGATAATAGAGACAATTAGATCTAGCTGGTCTGTCATAATATAATAGCTGAGATTATAATCTAGCTGGTCTGATGTTATAATGTTCATAAATGACCAGCATGGTCTGAATAATAGTAAGGCAGAACAGTAGAAACTGGCAGTCAGCATGGCCAGGTGGACTGGGACAGCAAGGTCATGTAGATCTAGTCCTGGGGCATGGTCCTAGGGCTCATCCTCCGAGATAAAGAAAGAGACAGAGAATTACAGAACGCACACTTAGATTCACACAGACACCGAATAGACAGGAGAAGTCTGTCAGATATAACAAACTGACCCTAGCCCCCTGTCACATAAACTACTGCAGAATAAATAGCTGGTCTGCTGAGAATAGGAGTAGATCTAGCTGGTCTGTCATAATATAATAGAGACAGTAGATCTAGCTGGTCTGTCATAATATAATAGAGACAGTATATTGACCTGGTCTGTCATAATACAGAAGAGACAGTAGATCTAGCTGGTCTGTCAAAATATAATAGAGACAATAGATCTAGCTGGTCTGTCATAATATAATAGAGACAGTATATCTACCTGGTCTGTCATAATACAGAAGAGACAGTAGATCTAGCTGGTCTGTCATAATACAATAGAGACAGTAGATCTAGCTGGTCTGTCATAATATAATAGAGACAGTACATCTAGCCGGTCTGTCATATTATAATAGAGACAATAGATCTAGCTGGTCTGTCATATTATAATAGAGACAATTGATCTAGTGGGTCTGTCATAATACAATAGCGAGAATAGATCTAGCTGGTCTGTCATAATATAATAGAGACAGTATATCGACCTGGTCTGTCATAATATAGAAGAGACAGTAGATCTAGCTGGTCTGTCATAATATAATAGACACAGTAGATCTGGCTGGTCTGTTATAATATAATAGAGACAGTAGATCTAGCTGGTCTGTCATAATATAATAGAGACAGTAGATTTAGCTGCTCTGTCATACCATAATAGAGACATAGAGACAGTAGATTTAGCTGCTCTGTCATACCATAATAGAGACATAGAGACAGTAGATTTAGCTGCTCTGTCATACCATAATATACATAGAGACAGTAGATTTAGCTGGTCTGTCATAATATAATAGAGACAGTATATCTACCTGGTCTGTCATTTTATAATATAGACAGTAGATCTAGCTGGTCTGTCATAATATAATAGAGACAGTAGATCTAGCTGGTCTGTCATAATATAATAGAGACAGTAGATCTAGCTGGTCTGTCATAATATAATAGAGACACTAGATCTAGCTGGTCTGTCATAATATAATAGAGACAGTAGATCTAGCTGGTCTGTCATAATACAATAGAGACAGTAGATCTAGCTGGTCTGTCATAATATAATAGAGACAGTATATCTACCTGGTCTGTCATAATACAGAAGAGACAGTAGATCTAGCTGGTCTGTCATAATATAATAGAGACAGTAGATCTAGCTGGTCTGTCATAATATAATAGAGACAGTAGATCTAGCCGGTCTGTCATATTATAATAGAGACAATAGATCTAGCTGGTCTGTCATATTATAATAGAGACAATTGATCTAGCTGGTCTGTCATAATACAATAGAGACAGTAGATCTAGCTGGTCTGTCAAAATATAATAGAGACAGTATATCGACCTGGTCTGTCATAATATAATAGAGACAGTAGAGACAGTATATTGACCTGGTCTGTCATTGATCTAGCTGGTCTGTCATAATACAAAGAGACAGTAGATCTAGCTGGTCTGTCATAATACATACTAGACAGTAGATTTATAGAGTCAGTAGATTTAGCTGCTCTGTCATACCATAATAGAGACATAAAGACAGTAGATTTAGCTGGTCTGTCATAATATAATAGAGACAGTATATCTACCTGGTCTGTCATTTTATAATAGAGACAGTAGATCTAGCTGGTCTGTCATAATATAATAGAGACAGTAGATCTAGCTGGTCTGTCATAATATAATAGAGACAGTAGATCTACCTGTCTGTCAAAATATAATAGAGACAGTAGATTTAGTTGGTCTGTCATAATATAATAGAGACACTATATCTAGCTGGTCTGTCATAATATAATAGAGATAGTAGATCTAGCTGGTCTGTCATAATACAATAGAGACAGTAGATCTAGCTGGTCTGTCATAATGTCATATTATAGAGACAATAGATCTAGCTGGTCTGTCATAATATAATAGAGACAGTAGATCTAGCTGGTCTGTCATATTATAATAGAGACAATAGATCTAGCTGGTCTGTCATATTATAATAGAGACAATTGATCTAGCTGGTCTGTCATAATACAATAGCGAGAATAGATCTAGCTGGTCTGTCATTTTATAATGGAGTCGGTATATCTACCTGGTCTCTCATAATATAATAGAGACAGTAGATCTAGCTGGTCTGTCATAATACAATAGAGACAGTAGATCTAGCTGGTCTGTCATAATAAAATAGACAGTATATCTAGCTGGTCTGTCATAATATAATAGACAGTAGATCTAGCTGGTCTGTCATAATATAATAGAGACAGTAGATCTAGCTGGTCTGTCATATTATAATAGAGACAGTAGATCTAGCTGGTCTGTCATATTATAATAGAGACAATTGATCTAGCTGGTCTGTCATAATACAATAGCGAGAATAGATCTAGCTGGTCTGTCATTTTATAATGGAGTCGGTATATCTACCTGGTCTCTCATAATATAATAGAGACAGTAGATCTAGCTGGTCTGTTATAATATAATAGAGACAGTAGATCTAGCTGGTCTGTCATATTATAATAGAGACAATTTATCTAGCTGGTCTGTCATAATATAATAGAGACAGTAGATCTAGCTGGTCTGTCATAATATAATAGAGACAGTAGATCTAGCCGGTCTGTCATAATATAATAGAGACAGTAGATCTACCTGGTCTGTCATAATATAATAGAGACAGTATATCATAATAATATAATAGAGACAGTATATCGAGCTGGTCTGTCATAATATAGAAGAGACAGTAGATCTAGCTGGTCTGTCATAATATAATAGACACAGTAGATCTAGCTGGTCTGTCATAATATAATAGAGACAGTAGATCTAGCTGGTCTGTCATAATATAATAGAGACAGTAGATCTAGCTGGTCTGTCATAATATAATAGAGACAGTAGATCTAGCTGGTCTGTCATAATATAATAGAGACAGTAGATCTACCTGGTCTGTCATAATATAATAGAGACAGTAGATTTAGCTGGTCTGTCATACCATAATATAATAGAGACAGTAGATCTAGCTGGTCTGTCATAATATAATAGAGACAGTAGATCTAGCTGGTCTGTCATAATATAATAGAGACAGTAGATCTAGCTGGTCTGTCATATTATAATAGAGACAGTAGATCTAGCTGGTCTGTCATAATATAATAGAGACAGTAGATCTAGCTGGTCTGTCATAATATAATAGAGACAGTAGATCTAGCTGGTCTGTCATAATATAATAGAGACACTAGATCTAGCTGGTCTGTCATAATATAATAGAGACAGTAGATCTAGCTGGTCTGTCATAATACAATAGAGACAGTAGATCTAGCTGGTCTGTCATAATGTCATATTATAATTGAGACAATAGATCTAGCTGGTCTGTCATAATATAATAGAGACAGTAGATCTAGCCGGTCTGTCATATTATAATAGAGACAATAGATCTAGCTGGTCTGTCATATTATAATAGAGACAATTGATCTAGCTGGTCTGTCATAATATAATAGCTACAATAGATCTAGCTGGTCTGTCATAATATAATAGAGACAGTATATCTACCTGGTCTGTCATAATACAATAGAGACAGTAGATCTAGCTGGTCTGTCATAATATAATAGAGACAGTATATCTAGCTGGTCTGTCATAATATAATAGAGACAGTAGATCTAGCTGGTCTGTCATAATATAATAGAGACAGTAGATCTAGCTGGTCTGTCATAATTATAATAGAGACAGTAGATCTAGCTGGTCTGTCATAATATAATAGAGACAGTAGATCTAGCTGGTCTGTCATAATATAATAGAGACAGTAGATCTAGCCTGGTCTGTCATAATATAATAGAGACAGTAGATCTAGCTGGTCTGTCATAATATAATAGAGACAGTAGATCTAGCTGGTCTGTCATAATATAATAGAGACAGTAGATCTAGCTGGTCTGTCATAATATAATAGAGACAGTAGATCTAGCTGGTCTGTCATAATATAATAGAGACAGTAGATCTAGCTGGTCTGTCATAATATAATAGAGACAGTAGATCTAGCTGGTCTGTCATAATATAATAGAGACAGTAGATCTAGCTGGTCTGTCATAATATAATAGAGACAGTAGATCTAGCTGGTCTGTCATAATATAATATAGACAGTAGATCTAGCTGGTCTGTCATAATATAATAGAGACAGTAGATCTAGCTGGTCTGTCATAATATAATAGAGACAGTATATCTAGCCTGGTCTGTCATAATATAATAGAGACAGTATATCGACCTGGTCTGTCATAATATAGAGAGACAGTAGATCTAGCTGGTCTGTCATAATATAATAGAGACAGTAGATCTAGCTGGTCTGTCATAATATAATAGAGACAGTATATCTAGACTGGTCTGTCATAATATAATAGAGACAGTAGATCTAGCTGGTCTGTCATAATATAATAGAGACAGTAGATCTAGCTGGTCTGTCATAATATAATAGAGACAGTAGATCTAGCCTGGTCTGTCATATTATAATAGAGACAGTAGATCTAGCTGGTCTGTCATATTATAATAGAGACAATAGATCTAGCTGGTCTGTCATAATATAATAGAGACAGTAGATCTAGCTGGTCTGTCATAATATAATAGAGACAGTAGATCTAACTGGTCTGTCATAATATAATAGAGACAGTAGATCTACCTGGTCTGTCATAATATAATAGAGACAGTAGATCTAGCTGGTCTGTCATAATATAATAGAGACAGTAGATCTAGCTGGTCTGTCATAATATAATAGAGACAGTATATCTAGCTGGTCTGTCATAATACAATAGAGACAGTAGATCTAGCTGGTCTGTCATAATATAATAGAGACAGTAGATCTAGCTGGTCTGTCATAATATAATAGAGACAGTAGATCTAGCTGGTCTGTCATAATATAATAGAGACAATAGATCTAGCTGGTCTGTCATATTATAATAGAGACAATTGATCTAGCTGGTCTGTCATAATATAATAGAGAAGTAGATCTAGCTGGTCTGTCATAATATAATAGAGACAGTATATCTGACCTGGTCTGTCATAATATAATAGAGACAGTAGATCTAGCTGGTCTGTCATAATATAATAGAGACAGTAGATCTAGCTGGTCTGTCATAATATAATAGAGACATAGAGACAGGTAGATAATATAATAGAGACAGTGATCTCTGGTCATACCATAATATAATAAAGACAGTAGATTTAGCTGGTCTGTCATAATATAATAGAGACAGTATATCTACCTGGTCTGTCATTTTATAATAGAGACAGTAGATCTAGCTGGTCTGTCATAATATAATAGAGACAGTAGATCTAGCTGGTCTGTCATAGTATAATAGAGACAGTAGATCTACCTGGTCTGTCAAAATATAATAGAGACAGTAGATTTAGTTGGTCTGTCATAATATAATAGAGACACTAGATCTAGCTGGTCTGTCATAATATAATAGAGATAGTAGATCTAGCTGGTCTGTCATAATATAATAGAGACAGTAGATCTAGCTGGTCTGTCATAATGTCATATTATAATTGAGACAATAGATCTAGCTGGTCTGTCATAATATAATAGAGACAGTAGATCTAGCTGGTCTGTCATATTATAATAGAGACAGTAGCTCTAGCTGGTCTGTCATATTATAAAAGAGACAATTGATCTAGCTGGTCTGTCATAATACAATAGAGAATAGATCTAGCTGGTCTGTCATTTTATAATGGAGACAGTATATCTACCTGGTCTGTCATAATATAATAGAGACAGTAGATCTAGCTGGTCTGTCATAATACAATAGAGACAGTAGATCTAGCTGGTCTGTCATAATATAATAGACACAGTATATCTAGCTGGTCTGTCATAATATAATAGAGACAGTAGATCTAGCTGGTCTGTCATAATATAATAGAGATAGTAGATCTAGCTGGTCTGTCATAATATAATAGACACAGTAGATCTAGCTGGTCTGTCATAGTATAATAGACAGTAGATCTAGCTGGTCTGTCATAATATAATAGAGACAGTAGATCTAGCCGGTCTGTCATAATATAATAGAGACAGTAGATCTAGCTGGTCTGTCATATTATAATAGAGACAGTATATCTACCTGGTCTGTCATAATATAATAGAGACAGTATATCTACCTGGTCTGTCATAATATAATAGAGACAGTATATTGACCTGGTCTGTCATAATACAGAAGAGACAGTAGATCTAGCTGCTCTGTCATACCATAATAGAGACATAGAGACTGTAGATTTAGCTGGTCTGTCATAATATAATAGAGACAGTAGATCTACCTGGTCTGTCATAATATAATAGAGACAGTAGATCTAGCTGGTCTGTCATAATATAATAGAGACAGTAGATCTAGCTGGTCTGTCATAATATAATAGAGACAGTAGATTTAGCTGGTCTGTCATAATATAATAGAGACAGTAGATCTAGCTGGTCTGTCATAATATAATAGAGACAGTAGATCTAGCTGGTCTGTCATAATATAATAGAGACAGTAGATCTAGCTGGTCTGTCATAATATAATAGAGACAGTAGATCTAGCTGGTCTGTCATAATATAATAGAGACAGTAGATCTACCTGGTCTGTCAAAATATAATAGAGACAGTAGATTAGCTGGTCTGTCATAATATAATAGAGACACTAGATCTAGCTGGTCTGTCATAATATAATAGAGATAGTAGATCTAGCTGGTCTGTCATAATACAATAGAGACAGTAGATCTAGCTGGTCTGTCATAATGTCATATTATAGAGACAATAGATCTAGCTGGTCTGTCATAATATAATAGAGACAGTAGATCTAGCCGGTCTGTCATATTATAATAGAGACAATAGATCTAGCTGGTCTGTCATATTATAATAGAGACAATTGATCTAGCTGGTCTGTCATAATATAATAGAGAGAAATAGATCTAGCTGGTCTGTCATAATATAATAGAGACAGTATATCTACCTGGTCTGTCATAATACAATAAGAGACAGTAGATCTAGCTGGTCTGTCATAATATAATAGAGACAGTAGATCTGGCTGGTCTGTTATAATATAATAGAGACAGTAGATCTAGCTGGTCTGTCATAATATAATAGAGACAGTAGATTTAGCTGGTCTGTCATACCATAAATAGACATAGAGACAGTAGATTTAGCTGGTCTGTCATAATATAATAGAGACAGTAGTATCTAGCTGGTCTGTCATAATATAATAGAGACAGTAGATCTAGCTGGTCTGTCATAATATAATAGAGACAGTATATCTACCTGGTCTGTCATAATATAATAGAGACAGTAGATCTAGCTGGTCTGTCATAATATAATAGAGACAGTAGATCTAGCTGGTCTGTCATAATATAATAGAAACAGTATATCGACTGGTCTGTCATAATATAAAGAGACAGTAGATCTAGCTGGTCTGTCAAAATATAATAGAGACAGTAGATCTAGCTGGTCTGTCATAATATAATAGAGACAGTAGATCTAGCTGGTCTGTCATAATATAATAGAGACAGTATATCTACCTGGTCTGTCATAATACAGAAGAGACAGTAGATCTAGCTGGTCTGTCATAATATAATAGAGACAGTAGATCTAGCTGGTCTGTCATTTTATAATAGAGACAGTAGATCTAGCTGGTCTGTCATAATATAATAGAGACAGTAGATCTAGCTGGTCTGTCATAATATAATAGAGACAGTAGATCTAGCCTGGTCTGTCATATTATAATAGAGACAGTATATCTAGCTGGTCTGTCATAATACAATAGAGACAGTAGATCTAGCTGGTCTGTCAAAATATAATAGAGACAGTAGATCTAGCTGGTCTGTCATAATATAATAGAGACAGTAGATCTACCTGGTCTGTCATAATATAATAGAGACAGTAGATCTAGCTGGTCTGTCATAATATAATAGAGACAGTAGATCTAGCTGGTCTGTCATAATATAATAGAGACAGTAGATCTAGCTGGTCTGTCATAATATAATAGAGACAATAGATCTAGCTGGTCTGTCATATTATAATAGAGACAATATGATCTAGCTGGTCTGTCATAATATAATAGAGACAGTAGATCTAGCTGGTCTGTCATAATATAATAGAGACAGTATATCGACCTGGTCTGTCATAATATAATAGAGACAGTAGATCTAGCTGGTCTGTCATAATATAATAGAGACAGTAGATCTAGCTGGTCTGTCATAATATAATAGAGACAGTAGATCGACTTGGTCTGTCAAAATATAATAGAGACAGTAGATTTAGTTGGTCTGTCATAGAGACAGTAGATTTAGCTGCTCTGTCATACCATAATAGAGACATAGAGACAGTAGATTTAGCTGGTCTGTCATAATATAATAGAGACAGTATATCTACCTGGTCTGTCATTTTATAATAGAGACAGTAGATCTAGCTGGTCTGTCATAATATAATAGAGACAGTAGATCTACCTGGTCTGTCAAAATATAATAGAGACAGTAGATTTAGTTGGTCTGTCATAATATAATAGAGACACTAGATCTAGCTGGTCTGTCATAATATAATAGAGATAGTAGATCTAGCTGGTCTGTCATAATACAATAGAGACAGTAGATCTAGCTGGTCTGTCATAATGTCATATTATAGAGACAATAGATCTAGCTGGTCTGTCATAATATAATAGAGACAGTAGATCTAGCCGGTCTGTCATATTATAATAGAGACAATAGATCTAGCTGGTCTGTCATATTATAATAGAGACAATTGATCTAGCTGGTCTGTCATAATACAATAGCGAGACAGTAGATCTAGCTGGTCTGTCATTTTATAATAGAGACAGTATATCTACCTGGTCTGTCATAATATAATAGAGACAGTAGATCTAGCTGGTCTGTCATAATATAATAGAGACAGTAGATCTAGCTGGTCTGTCATAATAAAATAGACAGTATATAGCTGGTCTGTCATAATATAATAGAGACAGTAGATCTAGCTGGTCTGTCATAATATAATAGAGACAGTAGATCTAGCCGGTCTGTCATATTATAATAGAGACAATAGATCTAGCTGGTCTGTCATAATATAATAGAGACAATTGATCTAGCTGGTCTGTCATAATATAATAGAATAGATCTAGCTGGTCTGTCATTTTATATAATGGAGTCGGTATATCTACCTGGTCTGTCATAATATAATAGAGACAGTAGATCTAGCTGGTCTGTCATAATATAATAGAGACAGTAGATCTAGCTGGTCTGTCATAATAAAATAGACAGTATATAAAGCTGGTCTGTCATAATATAATAGACAGTAGATCTAGCTGGTCTGTCATAATATAATAGAGACAGTAGATCTAGCTGGTCTGTCATATTATAATAGAGACAATAGATCTAGCTGGTCTGTCATATTATAATAGAGACAATTGATCTAGCTGGTCTGTCATAATATAATAGAGACATAGAATAGATCTAGCTGGTCTGTCATTTTATAATGGAGTTGGTATATCTACCTGGTCTCTCATAATATAATAGAGACAGTAGATCTAGCTGGTCTGTCATAATATATAGAGACAGTAGATCTAGCTGGTCTGTCATAATAAAATAGACAGTATATCTAGCTGGTCTGTCATAATATAATAGACAGTAGATCTAGCTGGTCTGTCATAATATAATAGAGACAGTAGATCTAGCTGGTCTGTCATAATATAATAGAGACAGTATATCTACCTGGTCTGTCATAATATAATAGAGACAGTATATCTGACCTGGTCTGTCATAATATAATAGAGACAGTATATCTACCTGGTCTGTCATAATATAAAGAGACAGTAGATCTAGCTGGTCTGTCATAATATAATAGACACAGTAGATCTAGCTGGTCTGTTATAATATAATAGAGACAGTAGATCTAGCTGGTCTGTCATAATATAATAGAGACAGTAGATCTAGCTGGTCTGTCATAATATAATAGAGACAGTAGATTTAGCTGGTCTGTCATAATAATAGAGACATAGAGACAGTAGATTTAGCTGGTCTGTCATAATAATAGAGACATAGAGACAGTAGATTTAGCTGGTCTGTCATAATATAATAGAGACAGTATATCTAGCTGGTCTGTCATAATATAATAGAGACAGTAGATCTAGCTGGTCTGTCATAATATAATAGAGACAGTAGATCTAGCTGGTCTGTCATAATATAATAGAGACAGTAGATCTAGCTGGTCTGTCAAATATAATAGAGACAGTAGATTTAGTTGGTCTGTCATAATATAATAGAGACACTAGATCTAGCTGGTCTGTCATAATATAATAGAGACAGTAGATCTAGCTGGTCTGTCATAATACAATAGAGACAGTAGATCTAGCTGGTCTGTCATAATGTCATATTATAGAAGAGACAATAGATCTAGCTGGTCTGTCATAATATAATAGAGACAGTAGATCTAGCTGGTCTGTCATATTATAATAGAGACAGTAGATCTAGCTGGTCTGTCATAATATAATAGAGACAATAGATCTAGCTGGTCTGTCATAATACAATAGAGAGAATAGATCTAGCTGGTCTGTCATAATATAATAGAGACAGTATATCTACCTGGTCTGTCATAATATAATAGAGACAGTAGATCTAGCTGGTCTGTCATAATATAATAGAGACAGTAGATCTAGCTGGTCTGTTATAATATAATAGAGACAGTAGATCTAGCTGGTCTGTCATAATATAATAGAGACAGTAGATCTAGCTGGTCTGTCATACCATAATAATAGAGACAGTAGATTTAGCTGGTCTGTCATAATATAATAGAGACATAGAGACAGTAGATTTAGCTGCTAGCTGGTCTGTCATAATATAATAGAGACAGTAGATTTAGCTGGTCTGTCATAATATAATAGAGACAGTATATCTACCTGGTCTGTCATTTTATAATAGAGACAGTAGATCTAGCTGGTCTGTCATAATATAATAGAGACAGTAGATCTAGCTGGTCTGTCATAATATAATAGAAACAGTATATCTACCTGGTCTGTCATAATATAATAGAGACAGTAGATCTAGCTGGTCTGTCATAATATAATAGAGACAGTAGATCTAGCTGGTCTGTCAAAATATAATAGAGACAGTAGATCTAGCTGGTCTGTCATAATATAATAGAGACAGTATATCGACCTGGTCTGTCATAATACAGAAGAGACAGTAGATCTAGCTGGTCTGTCATAATATAATAGAGACAGTATATCTACCTTGTCTGTCATTTTATAATATAGACAGTAGATCTAGCTGGTCTGTCATAATATAATAGAGACAGTAGATCTAGCTGGTCTGTCATAATATAATAGAGACAGTATATCTAGCTGGTCTGTCATAATATAATAGAGACAGTATATCTACCTGGTCTGTCATAATATAATAAGAGACAGTAGATCTAGCTGGTCTGTCAAAATATAATAGAGACAGTAGATCTAGCTGGTCTGTCATAATATAATAGAGACAGTATATCGACCTGGTCTGTCATAATACAGAAGAGACAGTAGATCTAGCTGGTCTGTCATAATACAATAGAGACAGTAGATCTAGCTGGTCTGTCATAATGTCATATTATAATTGAGACAATAGATCTAGCTGGTCTGTCATATTATAATAGAGACAATAGATCTAGCTGGTCTGTCATATTATAATAGAGACAATTGATCTAGCTGGTCTGTCATAATACAATATTGAGAATAGATCTAGCTGGTCTGTCAAAATATAATAGAGACAGTATATCGACCTGGTCTGTCATAATATAATAGAGACAGTAGATCTAGCTGGTCTGTCATAATATAATAGAGACAGTAGATCTAGCTGGTCTGTCATAATATAATAGAGACAGTAGATCTAGCTGGTCTGTCATAATATAATAGAGACAGTAGATTTAGCTGGTCTGTCATAATACAGAGACATAGAGACAGTAGATTTAGCTGGTCTGTCATACCATAATATAGATAAAGACAGTAGATCTAGCTGGTCTGTCATAATATAATAGAGACAGTATATCTAGCTGGTCTGTCATTTTATAATAGAGACAGTAGATCTAGCTGGTCTGTCATAATATAATAGAGACAGTAGATCTACCTGGTCTGTCAAAATATAATAGAGACAGTAGATTTAGTTGGTCTGTCATAATATAATAGAGACACTAGATCTAGCTGGTCTGTCATAATATAATAGAGACAGTAGATCTAGCTGGTCTGTCATAATATAATAGAGACAGTAGATCTAGCTGGTCTGTCATAATATATATTATAATTGAGACAATAGATCTAGCTGGTCTGTCATAATATAATAGAGACAGTAGATCTAGCTGGTCTGTCATAATATAATAGAGACAATAGATCTAGCTGGTCTGTCATATTATAATAGAGACAGTAGATCTAGCTGGTCTGTCATAATATAATAGAGACAATAGATCTAGCTGGTCTGTCATTTTATAATAGAGACAGTAGATCTACCTGGTCTGTCATAATATAATAGAGACAGTAGATCTAGCTGGTCTGTCATAATACAATAGAGACAGTAGATCTAGCTGGTCTGTCATAATAAAATAGACAGTAGATCTAGCTGGTCTGTCATAATATAATAGACAGTAGATCTAGCTGGTCTGTCATAATATAATAGAGACAGTAGATCTAGCCGGTCTGTCATATTATAATAGAGACAATAGATCTAGCTGGTCTGTCATATTATAATAGAGACAATTGATCTAGCTGGTCTGTCATAATACAATAGCGAGAATAGATCTAGCTGGTCTGTCATTTTATAATGGAGTTGGTATATCTACCTGGTCTCTCATAATATAATAGAGACAGTAGATCTAGCTGGTCTGTCATAATACAATAGAGACAGTAGATCTAGCTGGTCTGTCATAATAAAATAGACAGTATATCTAGCTGGTCTGTCATAATATAATAGACAGTAGATCTAGCTGGTCTGTCATAATATAATAGACACAGTAGATCTAGCTGGTCTGTCATAATATAATAGAGACAGTATATCTACCTGGTCTGTCATAATATAATAGAGACAGTATATTGACCTGGTCTGTCATAATATAATAGAGACAGTATATCTACCTGGTCTGTCATAATACAGAAGAGACAGTAGATCTACCAGGTCTGTCATAATATAATAGAGACAGTAGATCTACCTGGTCTGTCATAATATAATAGAGACAGTAGATCTAGCTGGTCTGTCATAATATAATAGAGACAGTAGATCTAGCTGGTCTGTCATAATATAATAGAGACAGTAGATCTAGCTGGTCTGTCATAATATAATAGAGACAGTAGATCTACCTGGTCTGTCATAGTATAATAGAGACATAGAGACAGTAGATCTAGCTGGTCTGTCATAATATAATAGAGACAGTAGATCTAGCTGGTCTGTCATAATATAATAGAGACAGTATATCTACCTGGTCTGTCATAATATAATAGAGACAGTAGTATCTAGCTGGTCTGTCATAATATAATAGAGACAGTAGATCTAGCTGGTCTGTCATAATATAATAGAGACAGTAGATCTAGCTGGTCTGTCATAATATAATAGAGACAGTAGATCTAGCTGGTCTGTCATAGTATAATAGAGACAGTAGATCTAGCTGGTCTGTCATAATATAATAGAGACAGTAGATCTAGCTGGTCTGTCATAGTATAATAGAGACAGTAGATCTAGCTGGTCCGTCATAGTATAATAGAGACAGTAGATCTAGCTGGTCTGTCATAATATAATAGGGACAGTAGATCTAGCTGGTCTGTCATAATATAATAGAGACAGTAGATCTAGCCGGTCTGTCATAATATAATAGAGACAGTAGATCTAGCTGGTCTGTCATAATATAATAGAGACAATAGATCTAGCTGGTCTGTCATAATATAATAGAGACAGTAGATCTAGCTGGTCTGTCATAACATAATAGAGACAGTATATCTACTGGTCTCTCATAATATAATAGAGACAGTAGATCTAGCTGGTCTGTCATAATATAATAGAGACAGTAGATCTAGCTGGTCTGTCATAATATAATAGAGACAGTATATCTAGCTGGTCTGTCATAATATAATAGAGACAGTAGATCTAGCTGGTCTGTCATAATATAATAGAGACAGTAGATCTAGCTGGTCTGTCATAATATAATAGAGACAATAGATCTAGCTGGTCTGTCATAATATAATAGAGACAGTAGATCTAGCTGGTCTGTCATAATATAATAGAGACAGTAGATCTAGCTGGTCTGTCATTTTATAATAGAGACAGTATATCTACCTGGTCTGTCATAATATAATAGAGACAGTAGATCTAGCTGGTCTGTCATAATATAATAGAGACAGTAGATCTAGCTGGTCTGTCATAATAAAATAGAGACAGTATATAAAGCTGGTCTGTCATAATATAATAGAGACAGTAGATCTAGCTGGTCTGTCATAATATAATAGAGACAGTAGATCTAGCTGGTCTGTCATATTATAATAGAGACAGTAGATCTAGCTGGTCTGTCATAATATAATAGAGACAGTAGATCTAGCTGGTCTGTCATAATACAATAGAGACATAGATCTAGCTGGTCTGTCATTTTATAATAGAGTTGTATATCTACCTGGTCTGTCATAATATAATAGAGACAGTAGATCTAGCTGGTCTGTCATAATACAATAGAGACAGTAGATCTAGCTGGTCTGTCATAATAAAAGAGACAGTATATCTAGCTGGTCTGTCATAATATAATAGAGACAGTAGATCTAGCTGGTCTGTCATAATATAATAGAGACAGTAGATCTAGCTGGTCTGTCATAATATAATAGAGACAGTATATCTACCTGGTCTGTCATAATATAATAGAGACAGTATATTGACTGGTCTGTCATAATATAATAGAGACAGTATATCGACCTGGTCTGTCATAATACAGAAGAGACAGTAGATCTAGCTGGTCTGTCATAATATAATAGACACAGTAGATCTAGCTGGTCTGTTATAATATAATAGAGACAGTAGATCTAGCTGGTCTGTCATAATATAATAGAGACAGTAGATCTAGCTGGTCTGTCATAATACAATAGAGACAGTAGATTTAGCTGGTCTGTCATACCATAATAGAGACATAGAGACAGTAGATCTAGCTGGTCTGTCATAATAATAGAGACATAGAGACAGTAGATTTAGCTGGTCTGTCATAATATAATAGAGACAGTATATCTACCTGGTCTGTCATAATATAATAGAGACAGTAGATCTAGCTGGTCTGTCATAATATAATAGAGACAGTAGATCTAGCTGGTCTGTCATAATATAATAGAGACAGTAGATCTACCTGGTCTGTCAAAATATAATAGAGACAGTAGATCTAGCTGGTCTGTCATAATATAATAGAGACACTAGATCTAGCTGGTCTGTCATAATATAATAGAGACAGTAGATCTAGCTGGTCTGTCATAATATAATAGAGACAGTAGATCTAGCTGGTCTGTCATAATGTATAATAGAGACAGTAGATCTAGCTGGTCTGTCATAATATAATAGAGACAGTAGATCTAGCTGGTCTGTCATAATATAATAGAGACAGTAGATCTAGCTGGTCTGTCATAATATAATAGAGACAGTAGATCTAGCTGGTCTGTCATAATATAATAGAGACAGTAGATCTAGCTGGTCTGTCATAATATAATAGAGACAGTAGATCTAGCTGGTCTGTCATAATATAAAGAGACAGTAGATCTAGCTGGTCTGTCATAATATAATAGACACAGTAGATCTAGCTGGTCTGTTATAATATAATAGAGACAGTAGATCTAGCTGGTCTGTCATAATATAATAGAGACAGTAGATCTAGCTGGTCTGTCATACCATAATAGATAATAGAGACAGTAGATTTAGCTGGTCTGTCATACCATAATAATAGAGACAGTAGATTTAGCTGCTCTGTCATAATAATAGAGACATAGAGACAGTAGATTTAGCTGGTCTGTCATAATATAATAGAGACAGTATATCTACCTGGTCTGTCATAATGTCATAATAGAGACAGTAGATCTAGCTGGTCTGTCATAATATAATAGAGACAGTAGATCTAGCTGGTCTGTCATAATATAATAGAGACAGTATATCTACCTGGTCTGTCATAATATAAAGAGACAGTAGATCTAGCTGGTCTGTCAAAATATAATAGAGACAGTAGATCTAGCTGGTCTGTCAAAATATAATAGAGACAGTAGATCTAGCTGGTCTGTCATAATATAATAGAGACAGTATATCGACCTGGTCTGTCATAATACAGAAGAGACAGTAGATCTAGCTGGTCTGTCATAATACAATAGAGACAGTATATCTACCTTGTCTGTCATTTATAATATAGACAGTAGATCTAGCTGGTCTGTCATAATATAATAGAGACAGTAGATCTAGCTGGTCTGTCATAATATAATATAGACAGTATATCGGCCTGGTCTGTCATAATATAATAGAGACAGCAGTATCGACCTGGTCTGTCATAATACAGAAGAGACAGTAGATCTAGCTGGTCTGTCAAAATATAATAGAGACAGTAGATCTAGCTGGTCTGTCATAATATAATAGAGACAGTATATCGACCTGGTCTGTCATAATACAGAAGAGACAGTAGATCTAGCTGGTCTGTCATAATATAATAGAGACAGTAGATCTAGCTGGTCTGTCATAATATAATAGAGACAGTAGATCTAGCTGGTCTGTCATATTATAATAGAGACAATAGATCTAGCTGGTCTGTCATATTATAATAGAGACAATTGATCTAGCTGGTCTGTCATAATACAATATTGAGAATAGATCTAGCTGGTCTGTCAAAATATAATAGAGACAGTATATCTAGCTGGTCTGTCATAATATAATAGAGACAGTATATCTAGCTGGTCTGTCATAATACTGAAGAGACAGTAGATCTAGCTGGTCTGTCATAATATAATAGACACAGTAGATCTAGCTGGTCTGTCATAATACAATAGAGACAGTAGATTTAGCTGCTCTGTCATACCATACTAGAGACATAGAGACAGTAGATTTAGCTGCTCTGTCATACCATAATAGAGACATAAAGACAGTAGATTTAGCTGGTCTGTCATAATATAATAGAGACAGTATATCTACCTGGTCTGTCATTTATAATAGAGACAGTAGATCTAGCTGGTCTGTCATAATATAATAGAGACAGTAGATCTACCTTGTCTGTCAAAATATAATAGAGACAGTAGATTTAGTTGGTCTGTCATAATATAATAGAGACACTAGATCTAGCTGGTCTGTCATAATATAATTGAGATAGTAGATCTAGCTGGTCTGTCATAATACAATAGAGACAGTAGATCTAGCTGGTCTGTCATAATGTCATATTATAATTGAGACAATAGATCTAGCTGGTCTGTCATAATATAATAGAGACAGTAGATCTAGCCGGTCTGTCATATTATAATAGAGACAATAGATCTAGCTGGTCTGTCATATTATAATAGAGACAATTGATCTAGCTGGTCTGTCATAATACAATAGAGAATAGATCTAGCTGGTCTGTCATTTTATAATGGAGTCGGTATATCTACCTGGTCTCTCATAATATAATAGAGACAGTAGATCTAGCTGGTCTGTCATAATACAATAGAGACAGTAGATCTAGCTGGTCTGTCATAATAAAATAGACAGTATATAAAGCTGGTCTGTCATAATATAATAGAGACAGTAGATCTAGCTGGTCTGTCATAATATAATAGAGACAGTAGATCTAGCCGGTCTGTCATATTATAATAGAGACAATAGATCTAGCTGGTCTGTCATATTATAATAGAGACAATTGATCTAGCTGGTCTGTCATAATACAATAGCGAAATAGATCTAGCTGGTCTGTCATTTTATAATGGAGACAGTATATCTACCTGGTCTCTCATAATATAATAGAGACAGTAGATCTAGCTGGTCTGTCATAATACAATAGAGACAGTAGATCTAGCTGGTCTGTCATAATAAAATAGACAGTATATCTAGCTGGTCTGTCATAATATAATAGACAGTAGATCTAGCTGGTCTGTCATAATATAATAGACACAGTAGATCTAGCTGGTCTGTCATAATATAATAGAGACAGTATATCTACCTGGTCTGTCATAATATAATAGAGACAGTATATTGACCTGGTCTGTCATAATATAATAGAGACAGTATATCGACCTGGTCTGTCATAATACAGAAGAGACAGTGTATCTACCAGGTCTGTCATAATATAACAGAGACAGTAGATCTACCTGGTATGTCAAAATATAATAGAGACAGTATATCTAGCTGGTCTGTCAAAATATAATAGAGACAGTAGATCTAGCTGGTCTGTCATAATATAATAGAGACAGTAGATCTACCTGGTCTGTCATAGTATAATAGAGACAGTAGATCTAGCTGGTCCGTCATAGTACAATAGAGACATAGAGACAGTAGATCTAGCTGGTCTGTCATAATATAATAGGGACAGTAGATCTAGCTGGTCTGTCATAATATAATAGAGACAGTGTATCTACCAGGTCTGTCATAATATAACAGAGACAGTGTATCTACCTGGTATGTCAAAATATAATAGAGACAGTAGATCTAGCTGGTCTTTCATAATATAATAGAGACAGTAGAGCTAGCTGGTCTGTCATAATATAATAGAGACAGTAGATCTACCTGGTCTGCCATAGTATAATAGAGACAGTAGATCTAGCTGGTCTGTCATAATATAATAGAGATTGTAGTTTAACCTGGTCTGTCATAATAGAATAGAGACAGTAGATCTAGCTGGTCTGTCATAATATAGAGACAGTAGATCTAGCCGGTCTGTCATATTATAATAGAGACAATAGATCTAGCTGGTCTGTCATATTATAATAGAGACAATTGATCTAGCTGGTCTGTCATAATACAATAGCGAGAATAGATCTCGCTGGTCTGTCATTTTATAATGGAGTCGGTATATCTACCTGGTCTCTCATAATATAATAGAGACAGTAGATCTAGCTGGTCTGTCATAATACAATAGAGACAGTAGATCTAGCTGGTCTGTCATAATAAAATAGACAGTATATCTAGCTGGTCTGTCATAATGGTCTGTCATAATGGCCTGGTCTGTCATAATATAATAGAGACAGTATATCGACCTGGTCTGTCATAATACAGAAGAGACAGTAGATCTAGCTGGTCTGTCAAAATATAATAGAGACAGTAGATCTAGCTGGTCTGTCATAATATAATAGAGACAGTATATCGACCTGGTCTGTCATAATACAGAAGAGACAGTAGATCTAGCTGGTCTGTCATAATACAATAGAGACAGTAGATCTAGCTGGTCTGTCATAATATAATAGAGACAGTAGATCTAGCCGGTCTGTCATATTATAATAGAGACAATAGATCTAGCTGGTCTGTCATATTATAATAGAGACAATTGATCTAGCTGGTCTGTCATAATGCAATAGCGAGAATAGATCTAGCTGGTCTGTCAAAATATAATAGAGACAGTATATCGACCTGGTCTGTCATAATATAATAGAGACAGTATATCGACCTGGTCTGTCATAATACTGAAGAGACAGTAGATCTAGCTGGTCTGTCATAATATAATAGAGACAGTAGATCTAGCTGGTCTGTCATAATATAATAGAGACAGTAGATCTAGCTGGTCTGTCATAATATAATAGAGACAGTAGATCTAGCTGGTCTGTCATAGTATAACAGGGACAGTATATCTACCTGGTCTGTCATTTTTTAATAGAGACAGTAGATCTAGCTGGTCTGTCATAATATAGAGACAGTAGATCTAGCTGGTCTGTCATAGTATAATAGAGACAGTAGATCTACCTTGTCTGTCAAAATATAATAGAGACAGTAGATTTAGTTGGTCTGTCATAATATAATAGAGACACTAGATCTAGCTGGTCTGTCATAATATAATTGAGATAGTAGATCTAGCTGGTCTGTCATAATACAATAGAGACAGTAGATCTAGCTGGTCTGTCATAATGTCATATTATAATTGAGACAATAGATCTAGCTGGTCTGTCATAATATAATAGAGACAGTAGATCTAGCCGGTCTGTCATATTATAATAGAGACAATAGATCTAGCTGGTCTGTCATATTATAATAGAGACAATTGATCTAGCTGGTCTGTCATAATACAATAGCGAGAATAGATCTAGCTGGTCTGTCATAATATAATAGACACAGTAGATCTAGCTGGTCTGTTATAATATAATAGAGACAGTAGATCTAGCTGGTCTGTCATAATACAATAGAGACAGTAGATCTAGCTGGTCTGTCATAATACAATAGAGACAGTAGATTTAGCTGCTCTGTCATACCATAATAGAGACATAGAGACAGTAGATTTAGCTGGTCTGTCATAATATAATAGAGACAGTATATCTACCTGGTCTGTCATTTTATAATAGAGACAGTAGATCAAATCAAATCAAATGTATTTATATAGCCCTTCGTACATCAGCTGATATCTCAAAGTGCTGTACAGAAACCCAGCCTAAAACCCCAAACAGCAAACAATGCAGGTGTAAAAGCACGGTGGCTAGGAAAAACTCCCTAGAAATTCCAAAACCTAGGAAGAAACCTAGAGAGGAACCGGGCTATGTGGGGTGGCCAGTCCTCTTCTGGCTGTGCCGGGTAGAGATTATAACAGAACATGACCAAGATGTTCAAATGTTCATAAATGACCAGCATGGTCGAATAATAATAAGGCAGAACAGTTGAAACTGGAGCAGCAGCACAGTCAGGTGGACTGGGGACAGCAAGGAGCCATCATGTCAGGTAGTCCTGGGGCACGGTCCTAGGGCTCAGGTCCTCCGAGAGAGAGAAAGAAAGAGAGAATTAGAGAGAGCATATGTGGGGTGGCCAGTCCTCTTCTGGCTGTGCCGGGTGGAGATTATAACAGAACGTGGCCAAGATGTTCAAATGTTCATAAATGACCAGCATGGTTGAATAATAGTAAGGCAGAACAGTTGAAACTGGAGCAGCAGCATGGCCAGGTGGACTGGGGACAGCAAGGAGTCATCATGTCAGGTAGTCCTGGGGCATGGTCCTAGGGCTCAGGTCCTCCGAGAGAGAGAAAGAAAGAGAGAAGGAGAGAATTACAGAACGCACACTTAGATTCACACAGGACACCGAATAGGACAGGAGAAGTACTCCAGATATAACAAACTGACCCTAGCCCCCCGACACATAAACTACTGCAGAATAAATACTGGAGGCTGAGACAGGAGTAGATCTAGCTGGTCTGTCATAATATAATAGAGACAGTAGATCTAGCTGGTCTGTCATAATATAATAGAGACAGTATATTGACCTGGTCTGTCATAATACAGAAGAGACAGTAGATCTAGCTGGTCTGTCAAAATATAATAGAGACAATAGATCTAGCTGGTCTGTCATAATATAATAGACACAGTAGATCGACCTGGTCTGTCATAATATAATAGAGACAGTATATCGACCTGGTCTGTCATAATACTGAAGAGACAGTAGATCTAGCTGGTCTGTCATAATATAATAGAGACAGTACATCTAGCCGGTCTGTCATATTATAATAGAGACAATAGATCTAGCTGGTCTGTCATATTATAATAGAGACAATTGATCTAGTGGGTCTGTCATAATACAATAGCGAGAATAGATCTAGCTGGTCTGTCATAATATAATAGAGACAGTATATCGACCTGGTCTGTCATAATACAGAAGAGACAGTAGATCTAGCTGGTCTGTCATAATATAATAGACACAGTAGATCTGGCTGGTCTGTTATAATATAATAGAGACAGTAGATCTAGCTGGTCTGTCATAATACAATAGAGACAGTAGATTTAGCTGCTCTGTCATACCATAATAGAGACATAGAGACAGTAGATTTAGCTGCTCTGTCATACCATAATAGAGACATAGAGACAGTAGATTTAGCTGCTCTGTCATACCATAATAGAGACATAGAGACAGTAGATTTAGCTGGTCTGTCATAATATAATAGAGACAGTATATCTACCTTGTCTGTCATTTTATAATATAGACAGTAGATCTAGCTGGTCTGTCATAATATAATAGAGACAGTAGATCTAGCTGGTCTGTCATAATATAATATAGACAGTATATCGGCCTGGTCTGTCATAATATAATAGAGACAGTATATCGACCTGGTCTGTCATAATACAGAAGAGACAGTAGATCTAGCTGGTCTGTCAAAATATAATAGAGACAGTAGATCTAGCTGGTCTGTCATAATATAATAGAGACAGTATATCGACCTGGTCTGTCATAATACAGAAGAGACAGTAGATCTAGCTGGTCTGTCATAATACAATAGAGACAGTAGATCTAGCTGGTCTGTCATAATATAATAGAGACAGTAGATCTAGCCGGTCTGTCATATTATAATAGAGACAATAGATCTAGCTGGTCTGTCATATTATAATAGAGACAATTGATCTAGCTGGTCTGTCATAATACAATATTGAGAATAGATCTAGCTGGTCTGTCAAAATATAATAGAGACAGTATATCGACCTGGTCTGTCATAATATAATAGAGACAGTATATTGACCTGGTCTGTCATAATACTGAAGAGACAGTAGATCTAGCTGGTCTGTCATAATATAATAGACACAGTAGATCTAGCTGGTCTGTCATAATACAATAGAGACAGTAGATTTAGCTGCTCTGTCATACCATACTAGAGACATAGAGACAGTAGATTTAGCTGCTCTGTCATACCATAATAGAGACATAAAGACAGTAGATTTAGCTGGTCTGTCATAATATAATAGAGACAGTATATCTACCTGGTCTGTCATTTTATAATAGAGACAGTAGATCTAGCTGGTCTGTCATAATATAATAGAGACAGTAGATCTAGCTGGTCTGTCATAGTATAATAGAGACAGTAGATCTACCTTGTCTGTCAAAATATAATAGAGACAGTAGATTTAGTTGGTCTGTCATAATATAATAGAGACACTAGATCTAGCTGGTCTGTCATAATATAATTGAGATAGTAGATCTAGCTGGTCTGTCATAATACAATAGAGACAGTAGATCTAGCTGGTCTGTCATAATGTCATATTATAATTGAGACAATAGATCTAGCTGGTCTGTCATAATATAATAGAGACAGTAGATCTAGCCGGTCTGTCATATTATAATAGAGACAATAGATCTAGCTGGTCTGTCATATTATAATAGAGACAATTGATCTAGCTGGTCTGTCATAATACAATAGCGAGAATAGATCTAGCTGGTCTGTCATTTTATAATGGAGTCGGTATATCTACCTGGTCTCTCATAATATAATAGAGACAGTAGATCTAGCTGGTCTGTGATAATACAATAGAGACAGTAGATCTAGCTGGTCTGTCATAATAAAATAGACAGTATATAAAGCTGGTCTGTCATAATATAATAGACAGTAGATCTAGCTGGTCTGTCATAATATAATAGAGACAGTAGATCTAGCCGGTCTGTCATATTATAATAGAGACAATAGATCTAGCTGGTCTGTCATATTATAATAGAGACAATTGATCTAGCTGGTCTGTCATAATACAATAGCGAGAATAGATCTAGCTGGTCTGTCATTTTATAATGGAGTTGGTATATCTACCTGGTCTCTCATAATATAATAGAGACAGTAGATCTAGCTGGTCTGTCATAATACAATAGAGACAGTAGATCTAGCTGGTCTGTCATAATAAAATAGACAGTATATCTAGCTGGTCTGTCATAATATAATAGACAGTAGATCTAGCTGGTCTGTCATAATATAATAGACACAGTAGATCTAGCTGGTCTGTCATAATATAATAGAGACAGTATATCTACCTGGTCTGTCATAATATAATAGAGACAGTATATTGACCTGGTCTGTCATAATATAATAGAGACAGTATATCGACCTGGTCTGTCATAATACAGAAGAGACAGTAGATCTAGCTGGTCTGTCATAATATAATAGACACAGTAGATCTAGCTGGTCTGTTATAATATAATAGAGACAGTAGATCTAGCTGGTCTGTCATAATACAATAGAGACAGTAGATCTAGCTGGTCTGTCATAATACAATAGAGACAGTAGATTTAGCTGCTCTGTCATACCATAATAGAGACATAGAGACAGTAGATTTAGCTGCTCTGTCATACCATAATAGAGACATAGAGACAGTAGATTTAGCTGGTCTGTCATAATATAATAGAGACAGTATATCTACCTGGTCTGTCATAATATAATAGAGACAGTAGATCTAGCTGGTCTGTCATAGTATAATAGAGACAGTAGATCTAGCTGGTCTGTCATAATATAATAGAGACAGTAGATCTACCTGGTCTGTCAAAATATAATAGAGACAGTAGATTTAGTTGGTCTGTCATAATATAATAGAGACACTAGATCTAGCTGGTCTGTCATAATATAATAGAGATAGTAGATCTAGCTGGTCTGTCATAATACAATAGAGACAGTAGATCTAGCTGGTCTGTCATAATGTCATATTATAATTGAGACAATAGATCTAGCTGGTCTGTCATAATATAATAGAGACAGTAGATCTAGCCGGTCTGTCATATTATAATAGAGACAATAGATCTAGCTGGTCTGTCATATTATAATAGAGACAATTGATCTAGCTGGTCTGTCATAATACAATAGCGAGAATAGATCTAGCTGGTCTGTCATAATATAATAGAGACAGTATATCGACCTGGTCTGTCATAATACAGAAGAGACAGTAGATCTAGCTGGTCTGTCATAATATAATAGACACAGTAGATCTGGCTGGTCTGTTATAATATAATAGAGACAGTAGATCTAGCTGGTCTGTCATAATACAATAGAGACAGTAGATTTAGCTGCTCTGTCATACCATAATAGAGACATAGAGACAGTAGATTTAGCTGCTCTGTCATACCATAATAGAGACATAGAGACAGTAGATTTAGCTGCTCTGTCATACCATAATAGAGACATAGAGACAGTAGATTTAGCTGGTCTGTCATAATATAATAGAGACAGTATATCTACCTGGTCTGTCATTTTATAATAGAGACAGTAGATCTAGCTGGTCTGTCATAATATAATAGAGACAGTAGATCTAGCTGGTCTGTCATAATATAATAGAAACAGTATATCGACCTGGTCTGTCATAATACAGAAGAGACAGTAGATCTAGCTGGTCTGTCAAAATATAATAGAGACAGTAGATCTAGCTGGTCTGTCAAAATATAATAGAGACAGTAGATCTAGCTGGTCTGTCATAATATAATAGAGACAGTATATCGACCTGGTCTGTCATAATACAGAAGAGACAGTAGATCTAGCTGGTCTGTCATAATATAATAGAGACAGTAGATCTACCTGGTCTGTCATAATATAATATAGACAGTAGATCTAGCTGGTCTGTCATAATATAATAGAGACAGTAGATCTAGCTGGTCTGTCATAATATAATATAGACAGTATATCGGCCTGGTCTGTCATAATATAATAGAGACAGTATATCGACCTGGTCTGTCATAATACAGAAGAGACAGTAGATCTAGCTGGTCTGTCAAAATATAATAGAGACAGTAGATCTAGCTGGTCTGTCATAATATAATAGAGACAGTATATCGACCTGGTCTGTCATAATACAGAAGAGACAGTAGATCTAGCTGGTCTGTCATAATACAATAGAGACAGTAGATCTAGCTGGTCTGTCATAATATAATAGAGACAGTAGATCTAGCCGGTCTGTCATATTATAATAGAGACAATAGATCTAGCTGATCTGTCATATTATAATAGAGACAATTGATCTAGCTGGTCTGTCATAATACAATATTGAGAATAGATCTAGCTGGTCTGTCAAAATATAATAGAGACAGTATATCGACCTGGTCTGTCATAATATAATAGAGACAGTATATCGACCTGGTCTGTCATAATACTGAAGAGACAGTAGATCTAGCTGGTCTGTCATAATATAATAGACACAGTAGATCTAGCTGGTCTGTCATAATACAATAGAGACAGTAGATTTAGCTGCTCTGTCATACCATACTAGAGACATAGAGACAGTAGATTTAGCTGCTCTGTCATACCATAATAGAGACATAAAGACAGTAGATTTAGCTGGTCTGTCATAATATAATAGAGACAGTATATCTACCTGGTCTGTCATTTTATAATAGAGACAGTAGATCTAGCTGGTCTGTCATAATATAATAGAGACAGTAGATCTACCTTGTCTGTCAAAATATAATAGAGACAGTAGATTTAGTTGGTCTGTCATAATATAATAGAGACACTTGATCTAGCTGGTCTGTCATAATATAATAGAGACAGTAGATCTACCTGGTCTGTCATAATACAATAGAGACAGTAGATCTAGCTGGTCTGTCATAATGTCATATTATAATTGAGACAATAGATCTAGCTGGTCTGTCATAATATAATAGAGACAGTAGATCTAGCCGGTCTGTCATATTATAATAGAGACAATAGATCTAGCTGGTCTGTCATATTATAATAGAGACAATTGATCTAGCTGGTCTGTCATAATACAATAGCGAGAATAGATCTAGCTGGTCTGTCATTTTATAATGGAGTCGGTATATCTACCTGGTCTCTCATAATATAATAGAGACAGTAGATCTAGCTGGTCTGTCATAATACAATAGAGACAGTAGATCTAGCTGGTCTGTCATAATAAAATAGACAGTATATAAAGCTGGTCTGTCATAATATAATAGACAGTAGATCTAGCTGGTCTGTCATAATATAATAGAGACAGTAGATCTAGCCGGTCTGTCATATTATAATAGAGACAATAGATCTAGCTGGTCTGTCATATTATAATAGAGACAATTGATCTAGCTGGTCTGTCATAATACAATAGCGAGAATAGATCTAGCTGGTCTGTCATTTTATAATGGAGTTGGTATATCTACCTGGTCTCTCATAATATAATAGAGACAGTAGATCTAGCTGGTCTGTCATAATACAATAGAGACAGTAGATCTAGCTGGTCTGTCATAATAAAATAGACAGTATATCTAGCTGGTCTGTCATAATATAATAGACAGTAGATCTAGCTGGTCTGTCATAATATAATAGACACAGTAGATCTAGCTGGTCTGTCATAATATAATAGAGACAGTATATCTACCTGGTCTGTCATAATATAATAGAGACAGTATATTGACCTGGTCTGTCATAATATAATAGAGACAGTATATCGACCTGGTCTGTCATAATACAGAAGAGACAGTAGATCTAGCTGGTCTGTCATAATATAATAGACACAGTAGATCTAGCTGGTCTGTTATAATATAATAGAGACAGTAGATCTAGCTGGTCTGTCATAATACAATAGAGACAGTAGATCTAGCTGGTCTGTCATAATACAATAGAGACAGTAGATTTAGCTGCTCTGTCATACCATAATAGAGACATAGAGACAGTAGATTTAGCTGCTCTGTCATACCATAATAGAGACATAGAGACAGTAGATTTAGCTGGTCTGTCATAATATAATAGAGACAGTATATCTACCTGGTCTGTCATAATATAATAGAGACAGTAGATCTAGCTGGTCTGTCATAGTATAATAGAGACAGTAGATCTAGCTGGTCTGTCATAATATAATAGAGACAGTAGATCTACCTGGTCTGTCAAAATATAATAGAGACAGTAGATTTAGTTGGTCTGTCATAATATAATAGAGACACTAGATCTAGCTGGTCTGTCATAATATAATAGAGATAGTAGATCTAGCTGGTCTGTCATAATACAATAGAGACAGTAGATCTAGCTGGTCTGTCATAATGTCATATTATAATTGAGACAATAGATCTAGCTGGTCTGTCATAATATAATAGAGACAGTAGATCTAGCCGGTCTGTCATATTATAATAGAGACAATAGATCTAGCTGGTCTGTCATATTATAATAGAGACAATTGATCTAGCTGGTCTGTCATAATACAATAGCGAGAATAGATCTAGCTGGTCTGTCATAATATAATAGAGACAGTATATCGACCTGGTCTGTCATAATACAGAAGAGACAGTAGATCTAGCTGGTCTGTCATAATATAATAGACACAGTAGATCTGGCTGGTCTGTTATAATATAATAGAGACAGTAGATCTAGCTGGTCTGTCATAATACAATAGAGACAGTAGATTTAGCTGCTCTGTCATACCATAATAGAGACATAGAGACAGTAGATTTAGCTGCTCTGTCATACCATAATAGAGACATAGAGACAGTAGATTTAGCTGCTCTGTCATACCATAATAGAGACATAGAGACAGTAGATTTAGCTGGTCTGTCATAATATAATAGAGACAGTATATCTACCTGGTCTGTCATTTTATAATAGAGACAGTAGATCTAGCTGGTCTGTCATAATATAATAGAGACAGTAGATCTAGCTGGTCTGTCATAATACAATAGAGACAGTAGATCTAGCTGGTCTGTCATAATACAATAGAGACAGTAGATTTAGCTGCTCTGTCATACCATAATAGAGACATAGAGACAGTAGATTTAGCTGCTCTGTCATACCATAATAGAGACATAGAGACAGTAGATTTAGCTGGTCTGTCATAATATAATAGAGACAGTATATCTACCTGGTCTGTCATAATATAATAGAGACAGTAGATCTAGCTGGTCTGTCATAGTATAATAGAGACAGTAGATCTAGCTGGTCTGTCATAATATAATAGAGACAGTAGATCTACCTGGTCTGTCAAAATATAATAGAGACAGTAGATTTAGTTGGTCTGTCATAATATAATAGAGACACTAGATCTAGCTGGTCTGTCATAATATAATAGAGATAGTAGATCTAGCTGGTCTGTCATAATACAATAGAGACAGTAGATCTAGCTGGTCTGTCATAATGTCATATTATAATTGAGACAATAGATCTAGCTGGTCTGTCATAATATAATAGAGACAGTAGATCTAGCCGGTCTGTCATATTATAATAGAGACAATAGATCTAGCTGGTCTGTCATATTATAATAGAGACAATTGATCTAGCTGGTCTGTCATAATACAATAGCGAGAATAGATCTAGCTGGTCTGTCATAATATAATAGAGACAGTATATCGACCTGGTCTGTCATAATACAGAAGAGACAGTAGATCTAGCTGGTCTGTCATAATATAATAGACACAGTAGATCTGGCTGGTCTGTTATAATATAATAGAGACAGTAGATCTAGCTGGTCTGTCATAATACAATAGAGACAGTAGATTTAGCTGCTCTGTCATACCATAATAGAGACATAGAGACAGTAGATTTAGCTGCTCTGTCATACCATAATAGAGACATAGAGACAGTAGATTTAGCTGCTCTGTCATACCATAATAGAGACATAGAGACAGTAGATTTAGCTGGTCTGTCATAATATAATAGAGACAGTATATCTACCTGGTCTGTCATTTTATAATAGAGACAGTAGATCTAGCTGGTCTGTCATAATATAATAGAGACAGTAGATCTAGCTGGTCTGTCATAATATAATAGAAACAGTATATCGACCTGGTCTGTCATAATACAGAAGAGACAGTAGATCTAGCTGGTCTGTCAAAATATAATAGAGACAGTAGATCTAGCTGGTCTGTCATAATATAATAGAGACAGTATATCGACCTGGTCTGTCATAATACAGAAGAGACAGTAGATCTAGCTGGTCTGTCATAATACAATAGAAACAGTAGATCTAGCTGGTCTGTCATAATATAATAGAGACAGTAGATCTAGCCGGTCTGTCATATTATAATAGAGACAATAGATCTAGCTGGTCTGTCATATTATAATAGAGACAATTGATCTAGCTGGTCTGTCATAATACAATAGCGAGAATAGATCTAGCTGGTCTGTCAAAATATAATAGAGACAGTATATCGACCTGGTCTGTCATAATATAATAGAGACAGTATATCGACCTGGTCTGTCATAATACTGAAGAGACTGTAGATCTAGCTGGTCTGTCATAATATAATAGACACAGTAGATCTGGCTGGTCTGTTATAATATAATAGAGACAGTAGATCTAGCTGGTCTGTCATAATACAATAGAGACAGTAGATTTAGCTGCTCTGTCATACCATACTAGAGACATAGAGACAGTAGATTTAGCTGCTCTGTCATACCATACTAGAGACATAGAGACAGTAGATTTAGCTGGTCTGTCATAATATAATAGAGACAGTATATCTACCTGGTCTGTCATTTTATAATAGAGACAGTAGATCTAGCTGGTCTGTCATAATGTAATAGAGACAGTAGATCTAGCTGGTCTGTCATAATATAATAGAGACAGTAGATCTAGCTGGTCTGTCATAGTATAATAGGGACAGTATATCTACCTGGTCTGTCATTTTATAATAGATACAGTAGATCTAGCTGGTCTGTCATAATATAATAGAGACACTAGATCTAGCTGGTCTGTCATAATATAATAGAGATAGTAGATCTAGCTGGTCTGTCATAATACAATAGAGACAGTAGATCTAGCCGGTCTGTCATATTATAATAGAGACAATAGATCTAGCTGGTCTGTCATATTATAATAGAGACAATTGATCTAGCTGGTCTGTCATAATACAATAGCGAGAATAGATCTAGCTGGTCTGTCAAAATAAAATAGACAGTATATCAAGCTGGTCTGTCATAATATAATAGACAGTAGATCTAGCTGGTCTGTCATAATATAATAGACACAGTAGATCTAGCTGGTCTGTCATAATACAATAGAGACAGTAGATCTAACTGGTCTGTCAAAATATAATAGAGACAGTAGATCTAGCTGGTCTGTCATAATATAATAGAGACAGTAGATCTACCTGGTCTGTCAAAATATAATAGAGACAGTAGATTTAGTTGGTCTGTCATAATATAATAGAGACACTAGATCTAGCTGGTCTGTCATAATATAATAGAGATAGTAGATCTAGCTGGTCTGTCATAATACAATAGAGACAGTAGATCTAGCTGGTCTGTCATAATATAATAGATACAGTAGATCTACCTGGTCTGTCAAAATATAATAGAGACAGTAGATTTAGTTGGTCTGTCATAATATAATAGAGACACTAGATCTAGCTGGTCTGTCATAATATAATAGAGATAGTAGATCTAGCTGGTCTGTCATAATACAATAGAGACAGTAGATTTAGCTGCCCTTTCATACCACAATAGAGACATAGAGACAGTAGATCTAGCTGGTCTGTCATAATATAATAGAGACAGTAGATCTAGCTGGTCTGTCATAGTATAATAGGGACAGTAGATCTACCTGGTCTGTCAAAATATAATAGAGACAGAAGATCTAGCTGGTCTGTCATAATATAATAGAGACAGTAGATCTACCTGGTCTGTCAAAATATAATAGAGACAGTAGATTTAGTTGGTCTGTCATAATATAATAGAGACACTAGATCTAGCTGGTCTGTCATAATATAATAGAGATAGTAGATCTAGCTGGTCTGTCATAATATAATAGACAGTAGATCTAGCTGGTCTGTCATAATATAATAGACACAGTAGATCTAGCTGGTCTGTCATAATATAATAGAGACAGTATATCTACCTGGTCTGTCATAATATAATAGAGACAGTATATCGACCTGGTCTGTCATAATATAATAGAGACAGTATATCGACCTGGTCTGTCATAATACAGAAGAGACAGTAGATCTAGCTGGTCTGTCATAATATAATAGACACAGTAGATCTAGCTGGTCTGTTATGATATAATAGAGACAGTAGATCTAGCTGGTCTGTCATAATACAATAGAGACAGTAGATCTAGCTGGTCTGTCATAATACAATAGAGACAGTAGATTTAGCTGCTCTGTCATACCATAATAGAGACATAGAGACAGTAGATTTAGCTGGTCTGTCATAATATAATAGAGACAGTATATCTACCTGGTCTGTCATTTTATAATAGAGACAGTAGATCTAGCTGGTCTGTCATAATATAATAGAGACAGTATATCGGCCTGGTCTGTCATAATATAATAGAGACAGTATATCGACCTGGTCTGTCATAATACAGAAGAGACAGTAGATCTAGCTGGTCTGTCATAATATAATAGACACAGTAGATCTAGCTGGTCTGTTATAATATAATAGAGACAGTAGATCTAGCTGGTCTGTCATAATACAATAGAGACAGTAGATCTAGCTGGTCTGTCATAATACAATAGAGACAGTAGATTTAGCTGCTCTGTCATACCATAATAGAGACATAGAGACAGTAGATTTAGCTGGTCTGTCATAATATAATAGAGACAGTATATCTACCTGGTCTGTCATTTTATAATAGAGACAGTAGATCTAGCTGGTCTGTCATAATATAATAGAGACAGTAGATCTAGCTGGTCTGTCATAGTATAATAGGGTCAGTAGATCTACCTGGTCTGTCAAAATATAATAGAGACAGTAGATCTAGCTGGTCTGTCATAATATAATAGAGACAGTAGATCTACCTGGTCTGTCAAAATATAATAGAGACAGTAGATTTAGTTGGTGTGTCATAATATAATAGAGACACTAGATCTATCTGGTCTGTCATAATATAATAGAGATAGTAGATCTAGCTGGTCTGTCATAATACAATAGAGACAGTAGATTTAGCTGCCCTGTCATACCACAATAGAGACATAGAGACAGTAGATCTCGCTGGTCTGTCATAGTATAATAGGGACAGTAGATCTACCTGGTCTGTCAAAATATAATAGAGACAGAAGATCTAGCTGGTCTGTCATAATATAATAGAGACAGTAGATCTACCTGGTCTGTCAAAATATAATAGAGACAGTAGATTTAGTTGGTCTGTCATAATATAATAGAGACACTAGATCTAGCTGGTCTGTCATAATATAATAGAGATAGTAGATCTAGCTGGTCTGTCATAATACAATAGAGACAGTAGATCTAGCTGGTCTGTCATAATGTCATATTATAATTGAGACAATAGATCTAGCTGGTCTGTCATATTATACTAGAGACAATTGATCTAGCTGGTCTGTCATAATACAATAGCGAGAATAGATCTAGCTGGTCTGTCATTTTATAATGGAGTCGGTATATCTACCTGGTCTCTCATAATATAATAGAGACAGTATATCTACCTGGTCTGTCATAATATAATAGAGACAGTATATCGACCTGGTCTGTCATAATATAGTAGAGACAGTAGATCTAGCTGGTCTGTCATAATATAATAGACACAGTAGATCTAGCTGGTCTGTCATAATATAATAGGGACAGTAGATCTACCTGGTCTGTCAAAATATAATAGAGACAGAAGATCTAGCTGGTCTGTCATAATATAATAGAGACAGTAGATCTACCTGGTCTGTCAAAATATAATAGAGACAGTAGATTTAGTTGGTCTGTCATAATATAATAGAGACACTAGATCTAGCTGGTCTGTCATAATATAATAGAGATAGTAGATCTAGCTGGTCTGTCATAATACAATAGAGACAGTAGATCTAGCTGGTCTGTCATAATGTCATATTATAATTGAGACAATAGATCTAGCTGTTCTGTCATAATATAATAGAGACAGTAGATCTAGCCGGTCTGTCATATTATAATAGAGACAATAGATCTAGCTGGTCTGTCATATTATACTAGAGACAATTGATCTAGCTGGTCTGTCATAATACAATAGCGAGAATAGATCTAGCTGGTCTGTCATTTTATAATGGAGTCGGTATATCTACCTGGTCTCTCATAATATAATAGAGACAGTATATCTACCTGGTCTGTCATAATATAATAGAGACAGTATATCGACCTGGTCTGTCATAATATAATAGAGACAGTATATCGACCTTGTCTGTCATAATACAGAAGAGACAGTAGATCTAGCTGGTCTGTCATAATATAATAGACACAGTAGATCTAGCTGGTCTGTCATAATATAATAGAGACAGTATATCTACCTGGTCTGTCATAATATAATAGAGACAGTATATCGACCTGGTCTGTCATAATATAATAGAGACAGTAGATTTAGCTGCTCTGTCATACCATAATAGATACATAGAGACAGTAGATTTAGCTGGTCTGTCATAATATAATAGAGACAGTATATCTACCTGGTCTGTCATTTTATAATAGAGACAGTAGATCTAGCTGGTCTGTCATAATATAATAGAGACAGTAGATCTAGCTGGTCTGTCATAGTATAATAGGGACAGTAGATCTACCTGGTCTGTCATTTTATAATAGAGACAGTAGATCTAGCTGGTCTGTCATAATATAATAGAGACAGTAGATCTAGCTGGTCTGTCATAATATAATAGAGACAGTAGATCTAGCTGGTCTGTCATAGTATAATAGGGTCAGTAGATCTACCTGGTCTGTCAAAATATAATAGAGACAGTAGATCTAGCTGGTCTGTCATAATATAATAGAGACAGTAGATCTACCTGGTCTGTCAAAATATAATAGAGACAGTAGATCTAGCTGGTCTGTCATAATATAATAGAGATAGTAGATCTAGCTGGTCTGTCATAATGTCATATTATAATTGAGACAATAGATCTAGCTGGTCTGTCATAATATAATAGAGACAGTAGATCTAGCTGGTCTGTCATATTATAATAGAGACAGTAGATCTAGCTGGTCTGTCATATTATAATAGAGAAAATTGATCTATCTGGTCTGTCATAATACAATAGCGAGAATAGATCTAGCTGGTCTGTCATTTTATAATGGAGACAGTATATCTACCTGGTCTGTCATAATATAATAGAGACAGTATATCGACCTGGTCTGTCATAATATAATAGAGACAGTATATCGACCTGGTCTGTCATAATACAGAAGAGACAGTAGATCTAGCTGGTCTGTCATAATATAATAGACACAGTATATCTACCTGGTCTGTCATAATATAATAGAGACAGTATATCGACCTGGTCTGTCATAATATAATAGAGACAGTATATCGAGCTGGTCTGTCATAATACAGAAGAGACAGTAGATCTAGCTGGTCTGTCATAATATAATAGACACAGTAGATCTAGCTGGTCTGTCATAATATAATAGGGACAGTAGATCTACCTGGTCTGTCAAAATATAATAGAGACAGAAGATCTAGCTGGTCTGTCATAATATAATAGAGACAGTAGATCTACCTGGTCTGTCAAAATATAATAGAGACAGTAGATTTAGTTGGTCTGTCATAATATAATAGAGACACTAGATCTAGCTGATCTGTCATAATATAATAGAGATAGTAGATCTAGCTGGTCTGTCATAATACAATAGAGACAGTAGATCTAGCTGGTCTGTCATAATGTCATATTATAATTGAGACAATAGATCTAGCTGGTCTGTCAAAATATAATAGAGACAGTAGATTTAGTTGGTCTGTCATAATATAATAGAGACACTAGATCTAGCTGATCTGTCATAATATAATAGAGATAGTAGATCTAGCTGGTCTGTCATAATACCATAGAGACAGTAGATCTAGCTGGTCTGTCATAATGTCATATTATAATTGAGACAATAGATCTAGCTGGTCTGTCATAATATAATAGAGACAGTAGATCTAGCTGGTCTGTCATATTATAATAGAGACAATAGATCTAGCTGGTCTGTCATATTATACTAGAGACAATTGATCTAGCTGGTCTGTCATAATACAATAGCGAGAATAGATCTAGCTGGTCTGTCATTTTATAATGGAGTCAGTATATCTACCTGGTCTGTCATAATATAATAGAGACAGTATATCTACCTGGTCTGTCATAATATAATAGAGACAGTATATCGACCTGGTCTGTCATAATATAATAGAGACAGTATATCGACCTTGTCTGTCATAATACAGAAGAGACAGTAGATCTAGCTGGTCTGTCATAATATAATAGACACAGTAGATCTAGCTGGTCTGTCATAATATAATAGAGACAGTATATCTACCTGGTCTGTCATAATATAATAGAGACAGTATATCTAGCTGGTCTGTCATAATATAATAGAGACAGTAGATTTAGCTGCTCTGTCATACCATAATAGATACATAGAGACAGTAGATTTAGCTGGTCTGTCATAATATAATAGAGACAGTATATCTACCTGGTCTGTCATTTTATAATAGAGACAGTAGATCTAGCTGGTCTGTCATAATATAATAGAGACAGTAGATCTAGCTGGTCTGTCATAGTATAATAGGGACAGTAGATCTACCTGGTCTGTCATTTTATAATAGAGACAGTAGATCTGTCATAATATAATAGATCTAGCTGGTCTGTCATAATATAATAGAGACAGTAGATCTAGCTGGTCTGTCATAATATAATAGAGACAGTAGATCTAGCTGGTCTGTCATAGTATAATAGGGTCAGTAGATCTACCTGGTCTGTCAAAATATAATAGAGACAGTAGATCTAGCTGGTCTGTCATAATATAATAGAGACAGTAGATCTACCTGGTCTGTCAAAATATAATAGAGACAGTAGATCTAGCTGGTCTGTCATAATATAATAGAGACAGTAGATCTAGCTGGTCTGTCATAATGTCATATTATAATTGAGACAATAGATCTAGCTGGTCTGTCATAATATAATAGAGACAGTAGATCTAGCCGGTCTGTCATATTATAATAGAGACAATAGATCTAGCTGGTCTGTCATATTATACTAGAGAAAATTGATCTATCTGGTCTGTCATAATACAATAGCGAGAATAGATCTAGCTGGTCTGTCATTTTATAATGGAGACGGTATATCTACCTGGTCTGTCATAATATAATAGAGACAGTATATCGACCTGGTCTGTCATAATATAATAGAGACAGTATATCGACCTGGTCTGTCATAATACAGAAGAGACAGTAGATCTAGCTGGTCTGTCATAATATAATAGAGACAGTATATCTACCTGGTCTGTCATAATATAATAGAGACAGTATATCGACCTGGTCTGTCATAATATAATAGAGACAGTATATCGACCTGGTCTGTCATAATACAGAAGAGACAGTAGATCTAGCTGGTCTGTCATAATATAATAGACACAGTAGATCTAGCTGGTCTGTCATAATATAATAGGGACAGTAGATCTACCTGGTCTGTCAAAATATAATAGAGACAGAAGATCTAGCTGGTCTGTCATAATATAATAGAGACAGTAGATCTACCTGGTCTGTCAAAATATAATAGAGACAGTAGATTTAGTTGGTGTGTCATAATATAATAGAGACACTAGATCTATCTGGTCTGTCATAATATAATAGAGATAGTAGATCTAGCTGGTCTGTCATAATACAATAGAGACAGTAGATCTAGCTGGTCTGTCATAATGTCATATTATAATTGAGACAATAGATCTAGCTGTTCTGTCATAATATAATAGAGACAGTAGATCTAGCCGGTCTGTCATATTATAATAGAGACAATAGATCTAGCTGGTCTGTCATAGTATAATAGGGACAGTAGATCTACCTGGTCTGTCATTTTATAATAGAGACAGTAGATCTACCTGGTCTGTCATTTTATAATAGAGACAGTAGATCTAGCTGGTCTGTCATAATATAATAGAGACAGTAGATCTAGCTGGTCTGTCATTTTATAATAGAGACAGTAGATCTAGCTGGTCTGTCATAATATAATAGAGACAGTAGATCTAGCTGGTCTGTCATAGTATAATAGGGACAGTAGATCTACCTGGTCTGTCATTTTATAATAGAGACAGTAGATCTAGCTGGTCTGTCATAATATAATAGAGACAGTATATCTACCTGGTCTGTCATTTTATAATAGAGACAGTAGATCTAGCTGGTCTGTCATAATATAATAGAGACAGTAGATCTAGCTGGTCTGTCAAAATATAATAGAGACAGTAGATCTAGCTGGTCTGTCATAATATAATAGAGACAGTAGATCTACCTGGTCTGTCAAAATATAATAGAGACAGTAGATTTAGTTGGTCTGTCATAATATAATAGAGACACTAGATCTAGCTGGTCTGTCATAATATAATAGAGATAGTAGATCTAGCTGGTCTGTCATAATACAATAGAGACAGTAGATTTAGCTGCTCTGTCATACCATAATAGAGACATAGAGACAGTAGATCTAGCTGGTCTGTCATAATATAATAGAGACAGTAGATCTAGCTGGTCTGTCATAGTATAATAGGGACAGTAGATCTACCTGGTCTGTCAAAATATAATAGAGACAGAAGATCTAGCTGGTCTGTCATAATATAATAGAGACAGTAGATCTACCTGGTCTGTCAAAATATAATAGAGACAGTAGATTTAGTTGTTCTGTCATAATATAATAGAGACACTAGATCTAGCCGGTCTGTCATAATATAATAGAGATAGTAGATCTAGCTGGTCTGTCATAATACAATAGAGACAGTAGATCTAGCTGGTCTGTCATAATGTCATATTATAATTGAGACAATAGATCTAGCTGGTCTGTCATAATATAATAGAGACAGTAGATCTAGCCGGTCTGTCATATTATAATAGAGACAATAGATCTAGCTGGTCTGTCATATTATACTAGAGAAAATTGATCTAGCTGGTCTGTCATAATACAATAGCGAGAATAGATCTAGCTGGTCTGTCATTTTATAATGGAGTCGGTATATCTACCTGGTCTGTCATAATATAATAGAGACAGTATATCGACCTGGTCTGTCATAATATAATAGAGACAGTATATCGACCTGGTCTGTCATAATACAGAAGAGACAGTAGATCTAGCTGGTCTGTCATAATATAATAGACACAGTAGATCTAGCTGGTCTGTTATAATATAATAGAGACAGTAGATCTAGCTGGTCTGTCATAATACAATAGAGACAGTAGATCTAGCTGGTCTGTCATAATACAATAGAGACAGTAGATTTAGCTGCTCTGTCATACCATAATAGAGACATAGAGACAGTAGATTTAGCTGGTCTGTCATAATATAATAGAGACAGTATATCTACCTGGTCTGTCATTTTATAATAGAGACAGTAGATCTAGCTGGTCTTTCATAATATAATAGAGACAGTAGATCTAGCTGGTCTGTCATAATATAATAGAGACAGTAGATCTACCTGGTCTGTAAAAATATAATAGAGACAGTAGATCTAGCTGGTCTGTCATAATATAATAGAGACATAGAAACAGTAAATTTAGCTGGTCTGTCATAATATAATAGAGACAGTATATCGACCTGGTCTGTCATAATATAATAGAGACAGTAGATCTAGCTGGTCTGTCATAATATAATAGAGACAGTAGATCTAGCTGGTCTGTCATAATATAATAGAGACAGTATATCTGCCTGGTCTGTCATAATATAATAGAGGCAGTATATCGACCTGGTCTGTCATAATACAGAAGAGACAGTAGATCTAGCTGGTCTGTCATAATATAATAGACACAGTAGATCTAGCTGGTCTGCTATAATATAATAGAGACAGTAGATCTAGCTGGTCTGTCATAATACAATAGAGACAGTAGATCTAGCTGGTCTGTCATAATACAATAGAGACAGTAGATTTAGATGCTCTGTCATACCATAATAGAGACATAGAGACAGTAGATTTAGCTGGTCTGTCATAATATAATAGAGACAGTATATCTACCTGGTCTGTCATTTTATAATAGAGACAGTAGATCTAGCTGGTCTGTCATAATATAATAGAGACAGTAGATCTAGCTGGTCTGTCATAGTATAATAGGGTCAGTAGATCTACTTGGTCTGTCAAAATATAATAGAGACAGTAGATCTAGCTGGTCTGTCATAATATAATAGAGTCAGTAGTTCTACCTGGTCTGTCAAAATATAATAGAGACAGTAGATCTAGCTGGTCTGTCATAATACAATAGAGACAGTAGATTTAGATGCTCTGTCATACCATAATAGAGACATAGAGACAGTAGATTTAGCTGGTCTGTCATAATATAATAGAGACAGTATATCTACCTGGTCTGTCATTTTATAATAGAGACAGTAGATCTAGCTGGTCTGTCATAATATAATAGAGATAGTAGATCTAGCTGGTCTGTCATAATACAATAGAGACAGTAGATCTAGCTGGTCTGTCATAATGTCATATTATAATTGAGACAATAGATCTAGCTGGTCTGTCATAATATAATAGAGACAGTAGATCTAGCTGGTCTGTCATAATATAATAGAGACAATAGATCTAGCTGGTCTGTCATATTATACTAGAGAAAATTGATCTAGCTGGTCTGTCATAATACAATAGCGAGAATAGATCTAGCTGGTCTGTCATTTTATAATGGAGTCGGTATATCTACCTGGTCTGTCATAATATAATAGAGACAGTATATCGACCTGGTCTGTCATAATATAATAGAGACAGTATATCGACCTGGTCTGTCATAATACAGAAGAGACAGTAGATCTAGCTGGTCTGTCATAATATAATAGACACAGTATATCTACCTGGTCTGTCATAATATAATAGAGACAGTATATCGACCTGGTCTGTCATAATATAATAGAGACAGTATATCGACCTGGTCTGTCATAATACAGAAGAGACAGTAGATCTAGCTGGTCTGTCATAATATAATAGACACAGTAGATCTAGCTGGTCTGTTATAATATAATAGAGACAGTAGATCTAGCTGGTCTGTCATAATACAATAGAGACAGTAGATCTAGCTGGTCTGTCATAATACAATAGAGACAGTAGATTTAGCTGCTCTGTCATACCATAATAGAGACATAGAGACAGTAGATTTAGCTGGTCTGTCATAATATAATAGAGACAGTATATCTACCTGGTCTGTCATTTTATAATAGAGACAGTAGATCTAGCTGGTCTGTCATAATATAATAGAGACAGTAGATCTAGCTGGTCTGTCATAATATAATAGAGACAGTAGATCTAGCTGGTCTGTCATAATATAATAGAGACAGTATATCGGCCTGGTCTGTCATAATATAATAGAGACAGTAGATCTAGCTGGTCTGTCATAGTATAATAGGGACAGTAGATCTACCTGGTCTGTCATTTTATAATAGAGACAGTAGATCTAGCTGGTCTGTCATAATATAATAGAGACAGTAGATCTACCTGGTCTGTCATTTTATAATAGAGACAGTAGATCTAGCTGGTCTGTCATAATATAATAGAGACAGTAGATCTAGCTGGTCTGTCATAGTATAATAGGGTCAGTAGATCTACCTGGTCTGTCAAAATATAATAGAGACAGTAGATCTAGCTGGTCTGTCATAATATAATAGAGTCAGTAGTTCTACCTGGTCTGTCAAAATATAATAGAGACAGTAGATCTAGCTGGTCTGTCATAATACAATAGAGACAGTAGATTTAGATGCTCTGTCATACCATAATAGAGACATAGAGACAGTAGATTTAGCTGGTCTGTCATAATATAATAGAGACAGTATATCTACCTGGTCTGTCATTTTATAATAGAGACAGTAGATCTAGCTGGTCTGTCATAATATAATAGACACAGTAGATCTAGCTGGTCTGTCATAGTATAATAGGGTCAGTAGATCTACCTGGTCTGTCAAAATATAATAGAGACAGTAGATCTAGCTGGTCTGTCATAATATAATAGAGTCAGTAGTTCTACCTGGTCTGTCAAAATATAATAGAGACAGTAGATTTAGTTGGTCTGTCATAATATAATAGAGACACTAGATCTAGCTGGTCTGTCATAATATAATAGAGATAGTAGATCTAGCTGGTCTGTCATAATACAATAGAGACAGTAGATTTAGCTGCTCTGTCATACCATAATAGATACATAGAGACAGTAGATTTAGCTGGTCTGTCATAATATAATAGAGACAGTATATCTACCTGGTCTGTCATTTATAATAGAGACAGTAGATCTAGCTGGTATGTCATAATATAATAGAGACACTAGATCTAGCTGGTCTGTCATAATATAATAGAGATAGTAGATCTAGCTGGTCTGTCATAATACAATAGAGACAGTAGATTTAGCTGCTCTGTCATACCATAATAGATACATAGAGACAGTAGATTTAGCTGGTCTGTCATAATATAATAGAGACAGTATATCTACCTGGTCTGTCATTTTATAATAGAGACAGTAGATCTAGCAGGTATGTCATAATATAATAGAGACAGTAGATCTAGCTGGTCTGTCATAGTATAATAGGGACAGTAGATCTACCTGGTCTGTCAAAATATAATAGAGACAGTAGATCTAGCTGGTCTGTCATAATATAATAGAGACAGTAGATCTACCTGGTCTGTCAAAATATAATAGAGACAGTAGATTTAGTTGGTCTGTCATAATATAATAGAGACACTAGATCTAGCTGGTCTGTCATAATATAATAGAGATAGTAGATCTAGCTGGTCTGTCATAATACAATAGAGACAGTAGATTTAGCTGCTCTGTCATACCATAATAGAGACATAGAGACAGTAGATCTAGCTGGTCTGTCATAATATAATAGAGACAGTAGATCTAGCTGGTCTGTCATAGTATAATAGGGACAGTAGATCTACCTGGTCTGTCAAAATATAATAGAGACAGTAGATCTAGCTGGTCTGTCATAATATAATAGAGACAGTAGATCTACCCGGTCTGTCAAAATATAATAGAGGCAGTAGATTTAGTTGGTCTGTCATAATATAATAGAGACACTAGATCTAGCTGGTCTGTCATAATATAATAGAGATAGTAGATCTAGCTGGTCTGTCATAATACAATAGAGACAGTAGATCTAGCTGGTCTGTCATAATGTCATATTATAATTGAGACAATAGATCTAGCTGGTCTGTCATAATATAATAGAGACAGTAGATCTAGCCGGTCTGTCATATTAGAATAGAGACAATAGATCTAGCTGGTCTGCTATAATATAATAGAGACAGCAGATCTAGCTGGTCTGTCATAATACAATAGAGACAGTAGATCTAGCTGGTCTGTCATAATACAATAGAGACAGTAGATTTAGATGCTCTGTCATACCATAATAGAGACATAGAGACAGTAGATTTAGCTGGTCTGTCATAATATAATAGAGACAGTATATCTACCTGGTCTGTCATTTTATAATAGAGACAGTAGATCTAGCTGGTCTGTCATAATATAATAGAGACAGTAGATCTAGCTGGTCTGTCATAGTATAATAGGGTCAGTAGATCTACCTGGTCTGTCAAAATATAATAGAGACAGTAGATCTAGCTGGTCTGTCATAATATAATAGAGTCAGTAGTTCTACCTGGTCTGTCAAAATATAATAGAGACAGTAGATTTAGTTGGTCTGTCATAATATAATAGAGACACTAGATCTAGCTGGTCTGTCATAATATAATAGAGATAGTAGATCTAGCTGGTCTGTCATAATACAATAGAGACAGTAGATTTAGCTGCTCTGTCATACCATAATAGATACATAGAGACAGTAGATTTAGCTGGTCTGTCATAATATAATAGAGACAGTATATCTACCTGGTCTGTCATTTTATAATAGAGACAGTAGATCTAGCTGGTATGTCATAATATAATAGAGACACTAGATCTAGCTGGTCTGTCATAATATAATAGAGACAGTAGATCTAGCTGGTCTGTCATAATACAATAGAGACAGTAGATTTAGCTGGTCTGTCATAATATAATAGAGACAGTATATCTACCTGGTCTGTCATTTTATAATAGAGACAGTAGATCTAGCTGGTCTGTCATAATATAATAGACACAGTAGATCTAGCTGGTCTGTTATAATATAATAGAGACAGTAGATCTAGCTGGTCTGTCATAATACAATAGAGACAGTAGATCTAGCTGGTCTGTCATAATACAATAGAGACAGTAGATTTAGCTGCTCTGTCATACCATAATAGAGACATAGAGACAGTAGATTTAGCTGGTCTGTCATAATATAATAGAGACAGTATATCTACCTGGTCTGTCATTTTATAATAGAGACAGTAGATCTAGCTGGTCTGTCATAATATAATAGAGACAGTAGATCTAGCTGGTCTGTCATAATATAATAGAGACAGTAGATCTAGCTGGTCTGTCATAATATAATAGAGACAGTATATCGGCCTGGTCTGTCATAATATAATAGAGACAGTAGATCTAGCTGGTCTGTCATAGTATAATAGGGACAGTAGATCTACCTGGTCTGTCATTTTATAATAGAGACAGTAGATCTAGCTGGTCTGTCATAATATAATAGAGACAGTAGATCTAGCTGGTCTGTCATAATATAATAGAGACAGTATATCTGCCTGGTCTGTCATAATATAATAGAGGCAGTATATCGACCTGGTCTGTCATAATACAGAAGAGACAGTAGATCTAGCTGGTCTGTCATAATATAATAGACACAGTAGATCTAGCTGGTCTGCTATAATATAATAGAGACAGTAGATCTAGCTGGTCTGTCATAATACAATAGAGACAGTAGATCTAGCTGGTCTGTCATAATACAATAGAGACAGTAGATTTAGATGCTCTGTCATACCATAATAGAGACATAGAGACAGTAGATTTAGCTGGTCTGTCATATTATAATAGAGACAGTATATCTACCTGGTCTGTCATTTTATAATAGAGACAGTAGATCTAGCTGGTCTGTCATAATATAATAGAGACAGTAGATCTAGCTGGTCTGTCATAGTATAATAGGGTCAGTAGATCTACTTGGTCTGTCAAAATATAATAGAGACAGTAGATCTAGCTGGTCTGTCATAATATAATAGAGTCAGTAGTTCTACCTGGTCTGTCAAAATATAATAGAGACAGTAGATCTAGCTGGTCTGTCATAATACAATAGAGACAGTAGATTTAGCTGCTCTGTCATACCATAATAGAGACATAGAGACAGTAGATTTAACTGGTCTGTCATAATATAATAGAGACAGTATATCTACCTGGTCTGTCATTTTATAATAGAGACAGTAGATCTAGCTGGTCTGTCATAATATAATAGAGACAGTAGATCTAGCTGGTCTGTCATAATATAATAGAGACAGTAGATCTAGCTGGTCTGTCATAATGTCATATTATAATTGAGACAATAGATCTAGCTGGTCTGTCATAATATAATAGAGACAGTAGATCTAGCCGGTCTGTCATATTATAATAGAGACAATAGATCTAGCTGGTCTGTCATATTATACTAGAGAAAATTGATCTAGCTGGTCTGTCATAATACAATAGCGAGAATAGATCTAGCTGGTCTGTCATTTTATAATGGAGTCGGTATATCTACCTGGTCTGTCATAATATAATAGAGACAGTATATCGACCTGGTCTGTCATAATATAATAGAGACAGTATATCGACCTGGTCTGTCATAATACAGAAGAGACAGTAGATCTAGCTGGTCTGTCATAATATAATAGACACAGTATATCTACCTGGTCTGTCATAATATAATAGAGACAGTATATCGACCTGGTCTGTCATAATATAATAGAGACAGTATATCGACCTGGTCTGTCATAATACAGAAGAGACAGTAGATCTAGCTGGTCTGTCATAATATAATAGACACAGTAGATCTAGCTGGTCTGTTATAATATAATAGAGACAGTAGATCTAGCTGGTCTGTCATAATACAATAGAGACAGTAGATCTAGCTGGTCTGTCATAATACAATAGAGACAGTAGATTTAGCTGCTCTGTCATACCATAATAGAGACATAGAGACAGTAGATTTAGCTGGTCTGTCATAATATAATAGAGACAGTATATCTACCTGGTCTGTCATTTTATAATAGAGACAGTAGATCTAGCTGGTCTGTCATAATATAATAGAGACAGTAGATCTAGCTGGTCTGTCATAATATAATAGAGACAGTAGATCTAGCTGGTCTGTCATAATATAATAGAGACAGTATATCGGCCTGGTCTGTCATAATATAATAGAGACAGTAGATCTAGCTGGTCTGTCATAGTATAATAGGGACAGTAGATCTACCTGGTCTGTCATTTTATAATAGAGACAGTAGATCTAGCTGGTCTGTCATAATATAATAGAGACAGTAGATCTACCTGGTCTGTCATTTTATAATAGAGACAGTAGATCTAGCTGGTCTGTCATAATATAATAGAGACAGTAGATCTAGCTGGTCTGTCATAGTATAATAGGGTCAGTAGATCTACCTGGTCTGTCAAAATATAATAGAGACAGTAGATCTAGCTGGTCTGTCATAATATAATAGAGTCAGTAGTTCTACCTGGTCTGTCAAAATATAATAGAGACAGTAGATCTAGCTGGTCTGTCATAATACAATAGAGACAGTAGATTTAGATGCTCTGTCATACCATAATAGAGACATAGAGACAGTAGATTTAGCTGGTCTGTCATAATATAATAGAGACAGTATATCTACCTGGTCTGTCATTTTATAATAGAGACAGTAGATCTAGCTGGTCTGTCATAATATAATAGACACAGTAGATCTAGCTGGTCTGTCATAGTATAATAGGGTCAGTAGATCTACCTGGTCTGTCAAAATATAATAGAGACAGTAGATCTAGCTGGTCTGTCATAATATAATAGAGTCAGTAGTTCTACCTGGTCTGTCAAAATATAATAGAGACAGTAGATTTAGTTGGTCTGTCATAATATAATAGAGACACTAGATCTAGCTGGTCTGTCATAATATAATAGAGATAGTAGATCTAGCTGGTCTGTCATAATACAATAGAGACAGTAGATTTAGCTGCTCTGTCATACCATAATAGATACATAGAGACAGTAGATTTAGCTGGTCTGTCATAATATAATAGAGACAGTATATCTACCTGGTCTGTCATTTTATAATAGAGACAGTAGATCTAGCTGGTATGTCATAATATAATAGAGACACTAGATCTAGCTGGTCTGTCATAATATAATAGAGATAGTAGATCTAGCTGGTCTGTCATAATACAATAGAGACAGTAGATTTAGCTGCTCTGTCATACCATAATAGATACATAGAGACAGTAGATTTAGCTGGTCTGTCATAATATAATAGAGACAGTATATCTACCTGGTCTGTCATTTTATAATAGAGACAGTAGATCTAGCAGGTATGTCATAATATAATAGAGACAGTAGATCTAGCTGGTCTGTCATAGTATAATAGGGACAGTAGATCTACCTGGTCTGTCAAAATATAATAGAGACAGTAGATCTAGCTGGTCTGTCATAATATAATAGAGACAGTAGATCTACCTGGTCTGTCAAAATATAATAGAGACAGTAGATTTAGTTGGTCTGTCATAATATAATAGAGACACTAGATCTAGCTGGTCTGTCATAATATAATAGAGATAGTAGATCTAGCTGGTCTGTCATAATACAATAGAGACAGTAGATTTAGCTGCTCTGTCATACCATAATAGAGACATAGAGACAGTAGATCTAGCTGGTCTGTCATAATATAATAGAGACAGTAGATCTAGCTGGTCTGTCATAGTATAATAGGGACAGTAGATCTACCTGGTCTGTCAAAATATAATAGAGACAGTAGATCTAGCTGGTCTGTCATAATATAATAGAGACAGTAGATCTACCTGGTCTGTCAAAATATAATAGAGGCAGTAGATTTAGTTGGTCTGTCATAATATAATAGAGACACTAGATCTAGCTGGTCTGTCATAATATAATAGAGATAGTAGATCTAGCTGGTCTGTCATAATACAATAGAGACAGTAGATCTAGCTGGTCTGTCATAATGTCATATTATAATTGAGACAATAGATCTAGCTGGTCTGTCATAATATAATAGAGACAGTAGATCTAGCCGGTCTGTCATATTAGAATAGAGACAATAGATCTAGCTGGTCTGCTATAATATAATAGAGACAGCAGATCTAGCTGGTCTGTCATAATACAATAGAGACAGTAGATCTAGCTGGTCTGTCATAATACAATAGAGACAGTAGATTTAGATGCTCTGTCATACCATAATAGAGACATAGAGACAGTAGATTTAGCTGGTCTGTCATAATATAATAGAGACAGTATATCTACCTGGTCTGTCATTTTATAATAGAGACAGTAGATCTAGCTGGTCTGTCATAATATAATAGAGACAGTAGATCTAGCTGGTCTGTCATAGTATAATAGGGTCAGTAGATCTACCTGGTCTGTCAAAATATAATAGAGACAGTAGATCTAGCTGGTCTGTCATAATATAATAGAGTCAGTAGTTCTACCTGGTCTGTCAAAATATAATAGAGACAGTAGATTTAGTTGGTCTGTCATAATATAATAGAGACACTAGATCTAGCTGGTCTGTCATAATATAATAGAGATAGTAGATCTAGCTGGTCTGTCATAATACAATAGAGACAGTAGATTTAGCTGCTCTGTCATACCATAATAGATACATAGAGACAGTAGATTTAGCTGGTCTGTCATAATATAATAGAGACAGTATATCTACCTGGTCTGTCATTTTATAATAGAGACAGTAGATCTAGCTGGTATGTCATAATATAATAGAGACACTAGATCTAGCTGGTCTGTCATAATATAATAGAGATAGTAGATCTAGCTGGTCTGTCATAATACAATAGAGACAGTAGATTTAGCTGGTCTGTCATAATATAATAGAGACAGTATATCTACCTGGTCTGTCATTTTATAATAGAGACAGTAGATCTAGCTGGTATGTCATAATATAATAGAGACAGTAGATCTAGCTGGTCTGTCATAGTATAATAGGGACAGTAGATCTACCTGGTCTGTCAAAATATAATAGAGACAGTAGATTTAGTTGGTCTGTCATAATATAATAGAGACACTAGATCTAGCTGGTCTGTCATAATAGAATAGAGATAGTAGATCTAGCTGGTCTGTCATAATACAATAGAGACAGTAGATTTAGCTGCTCTGTCATACCATAATAGAGACATAGAGACAGTAGATCTAGCTGGTCTGTCATAATATAATAGAGACAGTAGATCTAGCTGGTATGTCATAGTATAATAGGGACAGTAGATCTACCTGGTCTGTCAAAATATAATAGAGACAGTAGATCTAGCTGGTCTGTCAAAATATAATAGAGACAGTAGATTTAGTTGGTCTGTCATAATATAATAGAGACACTAGATCTAGCTGGTCTGTCATAATATAATAGAGACAGTAGATCTAGCCGGTCTGTCATATTATAATAGAGACAATAGATCTAGCTGGTCTGTCATATTATAATAGAGACAATTGATCTAGCTGGTCTGTCATAATATAATAGAGACAGTAGATCTAGCCGGTCTGTCATATTATAATAGAGACAATAGATCTAGCTGGTCTGTCATATTATAATAGAGACAATTGATCTAGCTGGTCTGTCATAATACAATAGCGAGAATAGATCGAGCTGGTCTGTCATTTTATAATGGAGTCGGTATATCTACTTGGTCTCTCATAATATAATAGAGACAGTAGATCTAGCTGGTCTGACATAATACAATAGAGACAGTAGATCTAGCTGGTCTGTCATAATAAAATAGACAGTATATCTAGCTGGTCTGTCATAATATAATAGACAGTAGATCTAGCTGGTCTGTCATAATATAATAGACACAGTAGATCTAGCTGGTCTGTCATAATATAATAGAGACAGTATATCGACCTGGTCTGTCATAATATAATAGAGACAGTATATCGACCTGGTCTGTCATAATATAATAGAGACAGTATATCGACCTGGTCTGTCATAATACAGAAGAGACAGTAGATCTAGCTGGTCTGTCATAATATAATAGACACAGTAGATCTAGCTGGTCTGTTATAATATAATAGAGACAGTAGATCTAGCTGGTCTGTCATAATATAATAGAGATAGTAGATCTAGCTGGTCTGTCATAATAAAATAGACAGTAGATCTAGCTGTTCTGTCATAATATAATAGAGATAGTAGATCTAGCAGGTCTGTCATAATACAATAGAGACAGTAGATTTAGCTGCTCTGTCATACCATAATAGATACATAGAGACAGTAGATTTAGCTGGTCTGTCATAATATAATAGAGACAGTATATCTACCTGGTCTGTCATTTTATAATAGAGACAGTAGATCTAGCTGGTATGTCATAATATAATAGAGACAGTAGATCTAGCTGGTCTGTCATAGTATAATAGGGACAGTAGATCTACCTGGTCTGTCAAAATATAATAGAGACAGTAGATTTAGTTGGTCTGTCATAATATAATAGAGACACTAGATCTAGCTGGTCTGTCATAATATAATAGAGATAGTAGATCTAGCTGGTCTGTCATAATACAATAGAGACAGTAGATTTAGCTGCTCTGTCATACCATAATAGAGACATAGAGACAGTAGATCTAGCTGGTCTGTCATAATATAATAGAGACAGTAGATCTAGCTGGTCTGTCATAGTATAATAGGGACAGTAGATCTACCTGGTCTGTCAAAATATAATAGAGACAGTAGATCTAGCTGGTCTGTCATAATATAATAGAGACAGTAGATCTACCTGGTCTGTCAAAATATAATAGAGACAGTAGATTTAGTTGGTCTGTCATAATATAATAGAGACACTAGATCTAGCTGGTGTGTCATAATATAATAGAGATAGTAGATCTAGCTGGTCTGTCATAATACAATAGAGACAGTAGATCTAGCTGGTCTGTCATAATGTCATATTATAATTGAGACATTAGATCTAGCTGGTCTGTCATATTATAATAGAGACAATTGATCTAGCTGGTCTGTCATAATACAATAGCGAGAATAGATCGAGCTGGTCTGTCATTTTATAATGGAGTCGGTATATCTACTTGGTCTCTCATAATATAATAGAGACAGTAGATCTAGCTGGTCTGACATAATACAATAGAGACAGTAGATCTAGCTGGTCTGTCATAATAAAATAGACAGTATATCTAGCTGGTCTGTCATAATATAATAGACAGTAGATCTAGCTGATCTGTCATAATATAATAGACACAGTAGATCTAGCTGGTCTGTCATAATATAATAGAGACAGTATATCGACCTGGTCTGTCATAATATAATAGAGACAGTATATCGACCTGGTCTGTCATAATATAATAGAGACAGTATATCGACCTGGTCTGTCATAATACAGAAGAGACAGTAGATCTAGCTGGTCTGTCATAATATAATAGACACAGTAGATCTAGCTGGTCTGTTATAATATAATAGAGACAGTAGATCTAGCTGGTCTGTCATAATATAATAGAGATAGTAGATCTAGCTGGTCTGTCATAATAAAATAGACAGTAGATCTAGCTGTTCTGTCATAATATAATAGAGATAGTAGATCTAGCAGGTCTGTCATAATACAATAGAGACAGTAGATTTAGCTGCTCTGTCATACCATAATAGATACATAGAGACAGTAGATTTAGCTGGTCTGTCATAATATAATAGAGACAGTATATCTACCTGGTCTGTCATTTTATAATAGAGACAGTAGATCTAGCTGGTATGTCATAATATAATAGAGACACTAGATCTAGCTGGTCTGTCATAATATAATAGAGATAGTAGATCTAGCTGGTCTGTCATAATACAATAGAGACAGTAGATTTAGCTGCTCTGTCATACCATAATAGATACATAGAGACAGTAGATTTAGCTGGTCTGTCATAATATAATAGAGACAGTATATCTACCTGGTCTGTCATTTTATAATAGAGACAGTAGATCTAGCTGGTATGTCATAATATAATAGAGACAGTAGATCTAGCTGGTCTGTCATAGTATAATAGGGACAGTAGATCTACCTGGTCTGTCAAAATATAATAGAGACAGTAGATTTAGTTGGTCTGTCATAATATAATAGAGACACTAGATCTAGCTGGTCTGTCATAATATAATAGAGATAGTAGATCTAGCTGGTCTGTCATAATACAATAGAGACAGTAGATTTAGCTGCTCTGTCATACCATAATAGAGACATAGAGACAGTAGATCTAGCTGGTCTGTCATAATATAATAGAGACAGTAGATCTAGCTGGTCTGTCATAGTATAATAGGGACAGTAGATCTACCTGGTCTGTCAAAATATAATAGAGACAGTAGATCTAGCTGGTCTGTCATAATATAATAGAGACAGTAGATCTACCTGGTCTGTCAAAATATAATAGAGACAGTAGATTTAGTTGGTCTGTCATAATATAATAGAGACACTAGATCTAGCTGGTCTGTCATAATATAATAGAGATAGTAGATCTAGCTGGTCTGTCATAATACAATAGAGACAGTAGATCTAGCTGGTCTGTCATAATGTCATATTATAATTGAGACATTAGATCTAGCTGGTCTGTCATAATATAATAGAGACAGTAGATCTAGCCGGTCTGTCATATTATAATAGAGACAATAGATCTAGCTGGTCTGTCATATTATAATAGAGACAATTGATCTAGCTGGTCTGTCATAATACAATAGCGAGAATAGATCGAGCTGGTCTGTCATTTTATAATGGAGTCGGTATATCTACTTGGTCTCTCATAATATAATAGAGACAGTAGATCTAGCTGGTCTGACATAATACAATAGAGACAGTAGATCTAGCTGGTCTGTCATAATAAAATAGACAGTATATCTAGCTGGTCTGTCATAATATAATAGACAGTAGATCTAGCTGGTCTGTCATAATATAATAGACACAGTAGATCTAGCTGGTCTGTCATAATATAATAGAGACAGTATATCGACCTGGTCTGTCATAATATAATAGAGACAGTATATCGACCTGGTCTGTCATAATATAATAGAGACAGTATATCGACCTGGTCTGTCATAATACAGAAGAGACAGTAGATCTAGCTGGTCTGTCATAATATAATAGACACAGTAGATCTAGCTGGTCTGTTATAATATAATAGAGACAGTAGATCTAGCTGGTCTGTCATAATATAATAGAGACAGTAGATCTCGCTGGTCTGTCATAATATAATAGAGACAGTATATCTACCTGGTCTGTCAAAATATAATAGAGACAGTAGATTTAGTTGGTCTGTCATAATATAATAGAGATAGTAGATCTAGCTGGTCTGTCATAATACAATAGAGACAGTAGATTTAGCTGCTCTGTCATACCATAATAGATACAAAGAGACAGTAGATTTAGCTGGTCTGTCATAATATAATAGAGACAGTATATCTACCTGGTCTGTCATTTTATAATAGAGACAGTAGATCTAGCTGGTATGTCATAATATAATAGAGACAGTACATCTAGCTGGTCTGTCATAGTATAATAGGGACAGTAGATCTACCTGGTCTGTCAAAATATAATAGAGACAGTAGATTTAGTTGGTCTGTCATAATATAATAGAGATAGTAGATCTAGCTGGTCTGTCATAATACAATAGAGACAGTAGATTTAGCTGCTCTGTCATACCATAATAGATACAAAGAGACAGTAGATTTAGCTGGTCTGTCATAATATAATAGAGACAGTATATCTACCTGGTCTGTCATTTTATAATAGAGACAGTAGATCTAGCTGGTCTGTCATAATATAATAGAGATAGTAGATCTAGCTGGTCTGTCATAATACAATAGAGACAGTAGATTTAGCTGCTCTGTCATACCATAATAGAGACATAGAGACAGTAGATCTAGCTGGTCTGTCATAATATAATAGAGACAGTAGATCTAGCTGGTCTGTCATAGTATAATAGGGACAGTAGATCTACCTGGTCTGTCAAAATATAATAGAGACAGTAGATCTAGCTGGTCTGTCATAATATAATAGAGACAGTAGATCTACCTGGTCTGTCAAAATATAATAGAGACAGTAGATTTAGTTGGTCTGTCATAATATAATAGAGACACTAGATCTAGCTGGTCTGTCATAATATAATAGAGATAGTAGATCTAGCTGGTCTGTCATAATACAATAGAGACAGTAGATCTAGCTGGTCTGTCATAATGTCATATTATAATAGACATTAGATCTAGCTGGTCTGTCATAATATAATAGAGACAGTAGATCTAGCTGGTCTGTCATATTATAATAGAGACAATAGATCTAGCTGGTCTGTCATATTATAATAGAGACAATTGATCTAGCTGGTCTGTCATAATACAATAGCGAGAATAGAGAGCTGGTCTGTCATTTTATAATGGAGTCGGTATATCTACTTGGTCTCTCATAATATAATAGAGACAGTAGATCTAGCTGGTCTGACATAATACAATAGAGACAGTAGATCTAGCTGGTCTGTCATAATAAAATAGACAGTATATCTAGCTGGTCTGTCATAATATAATAGACAGTAGATATAGCTGGTCTGTCATAATATAATAGACACAGTAGATCTAGCTGGTCTGTCATAATATAATAGAGACAGTATATCGACCTGGTCTGTCATAATATAATAGAGACAGTATATCGACCTGGTCTGTCATAATATAATAGAGACAGTATATCGACCTGGTCTGTCATAATACAGAAGAGACAGTAGATCTAGCTGGTCTGTCATAATATAATAGACACAGTAGATCTAGCTGGTCTGTTATAATATAATAGAGACAGTAGATCTAGCTGGTCTGTCATAATATAATAGAGACAGTAGATCTAGCTGGTCTGTCATAATATAATAGAGACAGTATATCTACCTGGTCTGTCAAAATATAATAGAGACAGTAGATTTAGTTGGTCTGTCATAATATAATAGAGATAGTAGATCTAGCTGGTCTGTCATAATACAATAGAGACAGTCGATTTAGCTGCTCTGTCATACCATAATAGATACAAAGAGACAGTAGATTTAGCTGGTCTGTCATAATATAATAGAGACAGTATATCTACCTGGTCTGTCATTTTATAATAGAGACAGTAGATCTAGCTGGTATGTCATAATATAATAGAGACAGTAGATCTAGCTGGTCTGTCATAGTATAATAGGGACAGTAGATCTACCTGGTCTGTCAAAATATAATAAAGACAGTAGATCTAGCTGGTCTGTCATAATATAATAGAGACAGTAGATCTACCTGGTCTGTCAAAATATAATAGAGACAGTAGATTTAGTTGGTCTGTCATAATATAATAGAGACAGTAGATTTAGTTGGTCTGTCATAATACAATAGAGACAGTGGATCTAGCTGGTCTGTCATAATTGTCATATTATAATTGAGACAATAGATCTAGCTGGTCTGTCATAATATAATAGAGACAGTAGATCTAGCCGGTATGTCATACTATAATAGAAACAATAGATCTAGCTGGTCTGTCATATTATAATAGAGACAATTGATCTAGCTGGTCTGTCATAATACAATAGCGAGAATAGATCTAGCTGGTCTGTCATTTTATAATGGAGTCGGTATATCTACCTGGTCTCTCATAATATAATAGAGACAGTAGATCTAGCTGGTCTGACATAATACAATAGAGACAGTAGATCTAGCTGGTCTGTCATAATAAAATAGACAGTATATCTAGCTGGTCTGTCATAATATAATAGACAGTAGATCTAGCTGGTCTGTCATAATATAATAGACACAGTAGATCTAGCTGGTCTGTCATAATATAATAGAGACAGTATATCGACCTGGTCTGTCATAATATAATAGAGACAGTATATCGACCTGGTCTGTCATAATATAATAGAGACAGTATATCGACCTGGTCTGTCATAATACAGAAGAGACAGTAGATCTAGCTGGTCTGTCATAATATAATAGACACAGTAGATCTAGCTGGTCTGTTATAATATAATAGAGACAGTAGATCTAGCTGGTCTGTCATAATATAATAGAGACAGTAGATCTAGCTGGTCTGTCATAATATAATAGAGACAGTGGATCAACCTGGTCTGTCATAATATAATAGAGACAGTAGATCTAGCTGGTCTGACATAATACAATAGAGACAGTAGATCTAGCTGGTCTGTCATAATAAAATAGACAGTATATCTAGCTGGTCTGTCATAATATAATAGACAGTAGATCTAGCTGGTCTGTCATAATATAATAGACACAGTAGATCTAGCTGGTCTGTCATAATATAATAGAGACAGTATATCGACCTGGTCTGTCATAATATAATAGAGACAGTATATCGACCTGGTCTGTCATAATATAATAGAGACAGTATATCGACCTGGTCTGTCATAATACAGAAGAGACAGTAGATCTAGCTGGTCTGTCATAATATAATAGACACAGTAGATCTAGCTGGTCTGTTATAATATAATAGAGACAGTAGATCTAGCTGGTCTGTCATAATATAATAGAGACAGTAGATCTAGCTGGTCTGTCATAATATAATAGAGACAGTGGATCAACCTGGTCTGTTATAATATAATAGAGACAGTAGATCTAGCTGGTCTGTCATAATATAATAGAGACAGTAGATCTAGCTGGTCTGTCATAATATAATAGAGACAGTGGATCAACCTGGTCTGTCAAAATATAATAGAGACAGTAGATTTAGTTGGTCTGTCATAATATAATAGAGATAGTAGATCTAGCTGGTCTGTCATAATACAATAGAGACAGTAGATTTAGCTGCTCTGTCATACCATAATAGATACAAAGAGACAGTAGATTTAGCTGGTCTGTCATAATATAATAGAGACAGTATATCTACCTGGTCTGTCATTTTATAATAGAGACAGTAGATCTAGCTGGTATGTCATAATATAATAGAGACAGTAGATCTAGCTGGTCTGTCATAGTATAATAGGGACAGTAGATCTACCTGGTCTGTCAAAATATAATAAAGACAGTAGATCTAGCTGGTCTGTCATAATATAATAGAGACAGTAGATCTACCTGGTCTGTCAAAATATAATAGAGACAGTAGATTTAGTTGGTCTGTCATAATACAATAGAGACAGTGGATCTAGCTGGTCTGTCATAATGTCATATTATAATTGAGACAATAGATCTAGCTGGTCTGTCATAATATAATAGAGACAGTAGATCTAGCCGGTATGTCATACTATAATAGAAACAATAGATCTAGCTGGTCTGTCATATTATAATAGAGACAATTGATCTAGCTGGTCTGTCATAATACAATAGCGAGAATAGATCTAGCTGGTCTGTCATTTTATAATGGAGTCGGTATATCTACCTGGTCTCTCATAATATAATAGAGACAGTAGATCTAGCTGGTCTGACATAATACAATAGAGACAGTAGATCTAGCTGGTCTGTCATAATAATAAAATAGACAGTATATCTAGCTGGTCTGTCATAATATAATAGACAGTAGATCTAGCTGGTCTGTCATAATATAATAGACACAGTAGATCTAGCTGGTCTGTCATAATATAATAGAGACAGTATATCGACCTGGTCTGTCATAATATAATAGAGACAGTATATCGACCTGGTCTGTCATAATATAATAGAGACAGTATATCGACCTGGTCTGTCATAATACAGAAGAGACAGTAGATCTAGCTGGTCTGTCATAATATAATAGACACAGTAGATCTAGCTGGTCTGTTATAATATAATAGAGACAGTAGATCTAGCTGGTCTGTCATAATATAATAGAGACAGTAGATCTAGCTGGTCTGTCATAATATAATAGAGACAGTAGATCAACCTGGTCTGTCAAAATATAATAGAGACAGTAGATTTAGTTGGTCTGTCATAATATAATAGAGACACTAGATCTGGCTGGTCTGTCATAATATAATAGACACACTAGATCTGGCTGGTCTGTCATAATATAATAGAGACAGTAGATTTAGTTGGTCTGTCATAATATAATAGAGACACTAGATCTAGCTGGTCTGTCATAATATAATAGAGATAGTAGATCTAGCTGGTCTGTCATAATAAAATAGACAGTAGATCTAGCTGGTCTGTCATAATACAATAGAGACAGTAGATCTAGCTGGTCTGTCATATTATAATAGAGACAATTGATCTAGCTGGTCTGTCATAATACAATACCGAGAATAGATCTAGCTGGTCTGTCATTTTATAATGGAGTCGGTATATCTACCTGGTCTCTCATAATATAATAGAGACAGTAGATCTAGCTGGTCTGTCATAATAAAATAGACAGTAGATCTAGCTGGTCTGTCATAATATAATAGACAGTAGATCTAGCTGGTCCGTCATAATATAATAGACACAGTAGATCTAGCTGGTCTGTCATAATATAATAGAGACAGTATATCTACCTGGTCTGTCATAATATAATAGAGACAGTATATCGACCTGGTCTGTCATAATACAGAAGAGACAGTAGATCTAGCTGGTCTGTCATAATATAATAGACACAGTAGATCTGGCTGGTCTGTCATAATATAATAGAGACAGTAGATTTAGTTGGTCTGTCATAATATAATAGAGACACTAGATCTAGCTGGTCTGTCATAATATAATAGAGATAGTAGATCTAGCTATGCTGTCATACAATAGAGACAGTAGATCTAGCTGGTCTGTCATAATGTCATATTATAATAGAGACAGTAGATCTAGCTGGTCTGTCATATTATAATAGAGACAATTGATCTAGCTGGTCTGTCATAATACAATAGCGAGAATAGATCTAGCTGGTCTGTCATTTTATAATGGAGTCGGTATATCTACCTGGTCTCTCATAATATAATAGAGACAGTAGATCTAGCTGGTCTGTCATAATAAAATAGACAGTAGATCTTGCTGGTCTGTCATAATATAATAGACAGTAGATCTAGCTGGTCTGTCATAATATAATAGACACAGTAGATCTAGCTGGTCTGTCATAATATAATAGAGACAGTATATCTACCTGGTCTGTCATAATATAATAGAGACAGTATATCGACCTGGTCTGTCATAATACAGAAGAGACAGTAGATCTAGCTGGTCTGTCATAATATAATAGAGACAGTAGATTTAGTTGGTCTGTCATAATATAATAGAGACACTAGATCTAGCTGGTCTGTCATAATATAATAGAGATAGTAGATCTAGCTATGCTGTCATAATACAATAGAGACAGTAGATCTAGCTGGTCTGTCATAATGGCATATTATAATAGACACAGTAGATCTAGCTGGTCTGTCATAATATAATAGACACAGTAGATCTAGCGGGTCTGTTATAATATAATAGAGACAGTAGATCTAGCTGGTCTGTCATAATACAATAGAGACAGTAGATCTAGCTGGTCTGTCATAATATAATAGAGACAGTAGATCTAGCTGGTCTGTCATAGTATAATAGGGACAGTAGATCTACCTGGTCTGTCAAAATATAATAGAGACAGTAGATCTAGCTGGTCTGTCATAATAAAATAGACAGTAGATCTAGCTGGTCTGTCATAATATAATAGACAGTAGATCTAGCTGGTCTGTCATAATATAATAGACACAGTAGATCTAGCGTTCATCCACCTCTGGCCTGCTCGCCTCCCTACCACTGAGGAAGTACAGTTCCCGCTCAGCCCAGTCAAAACTGTTCTCTGCTCTGGTCCCCCAATAGTGGAACAAACTCCCTCATCGACGCCAGGACAGCGGATCAATCACCACCTTCCGGAGACACCTGAAACCCCACCTCTTTGATAATACCTAGGATAGGATAAGTAATCCTTCTCACCCCCCTGTCATAAGATTTAGATGCACTATTGTAAAGTGACTGTTCTACTGGATGTCATAAGGTACCAATTTGTAAGTCGCTCTGGATAAGAGCGTCTGCTAAATGACTTAAATGTAAATGTAAATGTAATCTAGCTGGTCTGTCATAATATAATAGAGGCAGTATATCTACCTGGTCTGTCATAATATAATAGAGACAGTATATCTACCTGGTCTGTCATAATATAATAGAGACAGTATATCGACCTGGTCTGTCATAATACAGAAGAGACAGTAGATCTAGCTGGTCTGATATATTATAATAGAGACAGTAGATCTAGCTGGTCTGTCATAATATAATAGAGACAGTAGATCTAGCTGGTCTGTCATAATACAATAGAGACAGTAGATTTAGCTGGTCTGTCATAGCATAATAGAGACATAGAGACAGTATATCTACCTGGTCTGTCATAATATAATAGAGACAGTATATCGACCTGGTCTGTCATAATACAGAAGAGACAGTAGATCTAGCTGGTCTGTCATAATATAATAGACACAGTAGATCTGGCTGGTCTGTCATAATATAATAGAGACAGTAGATTTAGTTGGTCTGTCATAATATAATAGAGACACTAGATCTAGCTGGTCTGTCATAATATCATAGAGATAGTAGATCTAGCTATGCTGTCATAATACAATAGAGACAGTAGATCTAGCTGGTCTGTCATAATGTCATATTATAATAGAGACAGTAGATCTAGCTGGTCTGTCATATTATAATAGAGACAATTGATCTAGCTGGTCTGTCATAATACAATAGCGAGAATAGATCTAGCTGGTCTGTCATTTTATAATGGAGTCGGTATATCTACCTGGTCTCTCATAATATAATAGAGACAGTAGATCTAGCTGGTCTGTCATAATAAAATAGACAGTAGATCTAGCTGGTCTGTCATAATATAATAGACAGTAGATCTAGCTGGTCTGTCATAATATAATAGACACAGTAGATCTAGCTGGTCTGTCATAATATAATAGAGACAGTATATCTACCTGGTCTGTCATAATATAATAGAGACAGTATATCGACCTGGTCTGTCATAATACAGAAGAGACAGTAGATCTAGCTGGTCTGTCATAATATAATAGACACAGTAGATCTGGCTGGTCTGTCATAATATAATAGAGACAGTAGATTTAGTTGGTCTGTCATAATATAATAGAGACACTAGATCTAGCTGGTCTGTCATAATATCATAGAGATAGTAGATCTAGCTATGCTGTCATAATACAATAGAGACAGTAGATCTAGCTGGTCTGTCATAATGTCATATTATAATAGAGACAGTAGATCTAGCTGGTCTGTCATATTATAATAGAGACAATTGATCTAGCTGGTCTGTCATAATACAATAGCGAGAATAGATCTAGCTGGTCTGTCATTTTATAATGGAGTCGGTATATCTACCTGGTCTCTCATAATATAATAGAGACAGTAGATCTAGCTGGTCTGTCATAATAAAATAGACAGTAGATCTAGCTGGTCTGTCATAATATAATAGACACAGTAGATCTAGCTGGTCTGTCATAATATAATAGACAGTAGATCTAGCTGGTCTGTCATAATATAATAGACACAGTAGATCTAGCTGGTCTGTCATAATATAATAGAGACAGTAGATCTAGCTGGTCTGTCATAATACAATAGAGACAGTAGATCTAGCTGGTCTGTCATAATGTCATATTATAATAGAGACAGTAGATCTAGCTGGTCTGTCATAATATAATAGAGACAGTAGATCTAGCTGGTCTGTCATAATATAATAGAGAAGTAGATCTAGCTGGTCTGTCATTTTATAATGGAGACAGTATATCTACCTGGTCTGTCATAATATAATAGAGACAGTAGATCTAGCTGGTCTGTCATAATAAATAGACAGTAGATCTAGCTGGTCTGTCATAATATAATAGAGACAGTAGATCTAGCTGGTCTGTCATAATATAATAGAGACAGTAGATCTAGCTGGTCTGTCATAATGTCATATTATAATAGAGACAGTAGATCTAGCTGGTCTGTCATAATATAATAGAGACAGTAGATCTAGCTGGTCTGTCATAATTATAATAGAGACAGTAGATATAGCTGGTCTGTCATATTATAATAGAGACAATTTATCTAGCTGGTCTGTCATAATACAATAGAGAATAGATCTAGCTGGTCTGTCATTTTATAATGGAGTCTGTATATCTCCCTGGTCTCTCATAATATAATAGAGACAGTAGATCTAGCTGGTCTGTCATAATACAATAGAGACAGTAGATTTAGCTGGTCTGTCATAATAATAGAGACATAGAGACAGTAGATTTAGCTGGTCTGTCATAATATAATAGAGACAGTATATCTACCTGGTCTGTCATTTTATAATAGAGACAGTAGATCTAGCTGGTCTGTCATAATATAATAGACAGTAGATCTAGCTGGTCTGTCATAATAAAATAGACAGTAGATCTGGCTGGTCTGTCATAATATAATAGAGACAGTAGATTTAGCTGGTCTGTCATAATATAATAGAGACACTAGATCTAGCTGGTCTGTCATAATATAATAGAGACAGTAGATCTAGCTGGTCTGTCTTATTATAATAGAGACAGTAGATATGGCTGGTCTGTCATATTATAATAGAGACAATTTATCTAGCTGGTCTGTCATAATACAATAGCGAGAATAGATCTAGCTTGTCTGTCATTTTATAATGGAGTCTGTATATCTCCCTGGTCTCTCATAATATAATAGAGACAGTAGATCTAGCTGGTCTGTCATAATACAATAGAGACAGTAGATTTAGCTGGTCTGTCATACCATAATAGAGACATAGAGACAGTAGATTTAGCTGGTCTGTCATAATATAATAGAGACAGTATATCTACCTGGTCTGTCATTTTATAATAGAGACAGTAGATCTAGCTGGTCTGTCATAATATAATAGACAGACAGTAGATCTAGCTGGTCTGTCATAATAAAATAGACAGTAGATCTGGCTGGTCTGTCATAATATAATAGAGACAGTAGATTTAGCTGGTCTGTCATAATATAATAGAGACAGTAGATCTAGCTGGTCTGTCATAATATAATAGAGATAGTAGATCTAGCTATGCTGTCATAATATAATAGAGACAGTAGATCTAGCTGGTCTGTCATAATGCCATATTATAATAGAGACAGTAGATCTAGATGGTCTGTCATATTATAATAGAGACAATTGATCTAGCTGGTCTGTCATAATACAATAGCGAGAATAGATCTAGCTGGTCTGTCATTTTATAATGGAGTCGGTATATCTACCTGGTCTCTCATAATATAATAGAGACAGTAGATCTAGCTGGTCTGTCATAATACAATAGAGACAGTAGATCTAGCTGGTCTGTCATAATACAATAGAGACAGTAGATTTAGCTGGTCTGTCATACCATAATAGAGACATAGAGACAGTAGATTTAGATGGTCTGTCATAATATAATAGAGACTGTATATCTACCTGGTCTGTCATTTTATAATAGAGACAGTAGATCTAGCTGGTCTGTCATAATATAATAGAGACAGTAGATCTAGCTGGTCTGTCATAGTATAATAGGGACAGTAGATCTAGCTGGTCTGTCATAATGTCATATTATAATTGAGACAATAGATCTAGCTGGTCTGTCATGCCATAATAGAGACATAGAGACAGTAGATTTAGATGGTCTGTCATAATATAATAGAGACAGTATATCTACCTGGTCTGTCATTTTATAATAGAGACAGTAGATTTAGCTGGTCTGTCATAATATAATAGAGACAGTAGATCTAGCTGGTCTGTCATATTATAATAGAGACAATTGATCTAGCTGGTCTGTCATAATACAATAGCGAGAATAGATCTAGCTGGTCTGTCATTTTATAATGGAGTCGGTATATCGACCTGGTCTCTCATAATATAATAGAGACAGTCTATCTACCTGGTCTGTCATAATATAATAGAGACAGTATATCGACCTGGTCTGTCATAATACAGAAGAGACAGTAGATCTAGCTGGTCTGTCATAATATAATAGAGACAGTAGATCTAGCTGGTCTGTCATAGTATAATAGGGACAGTAGATCTACCTGGTCTGTCAAAATATAATAGAGACAGTAGATCTAGCTGGTCTGTCATAATATAATAGAGACAGTAGATCTAGCTGGTCTGTCATAATACAATAGAGACAGTAGATTTAGCTGGTCTGTCATAGCATAATAGAGACATAGAGACAGTAGATTTAGCTGGTCTTTCATAATATAATAGAGACAGTATATCTACCTGGTCTGTCATTTTATAATAGAGACAGTAGATCTAGCTGGTCTGTAATAATATAATAGAGACAGTAGATATAGCTGGTCTGTCATAGTATAATAGGGACAGTAGATCTACCTGGTCTGTCAAAATATAATAGAGACAGTAGATCTAGCTGGTCTGTCATAATATAATAGAGACAGTAGATCTACCTGGTCTGTCAAAATATAATAGAGACAGTAGATCTACCTGGTCTGTCAAAATATAATAGAGACAGTAGATCTAGCTGGTCTGTCACAATATAATAGAGACAGTAGATCTCGCTGGTCTGTCATAATACAATAGAGACAGTAGATTTAGCTGGTCTGTCATAGCATAATAGAGACATAGAGACAGTAGATTTAGCTGGTCTTTCATAATATAATAGAGACAGTAGATCTAGCTGGTCTGTAATAATATAATAGAGACAGTAGATCTAGCTGGTCTGTCATAGTATAATAGGGACAGTAGATCTACCTGGTCTGTCAAAATATAATAGAGACAGTAGATCTAGCTGGTCTGTCATAATATAATAGAGACAGTAGATCTACCTGGTCTGTCAAAATATAATAGAGACAGTAGATTTAGTTGGTCTGTCATAATATAATAGAGACACTAGATCTAGCTGGTCTGTCATAATATAATAGAGATAGTAGATCTAGCTGGTCTGTCATAATACAATAGAAACAGTAGATCTAGCTGGTCTGTTATAATGTCATATTATAATAGAGACAATAGATCTAGCTGGTCTGTCATAATATAATAGAGACAGTAGATCTAGCTGGTCTGTCATATTATAATATAGACAGTAGATATAGCTGGTCTGTCATATTATAATAGAGACAATTTATCTAGCTGGTCTGTCATAATACAATAGCGAGAATAGATCTAGCTTGTCTGTCATTTTATAATGGAGTCTGTATATCTACCTGGTCTCTCATAATATAATAGAGACAGTAGATCTAGCTGGTCTGTCATAATACAATAGAGACAGTAGATTTAGCTGGTCTGTCATACCATAATAGAGACATAGAGACAGTAGATTTAGCTGGTCTGTCATAATATAATAGAGACAGTATATCTACCTGGTCTGTCATTTTATAATAGAGACAGTAGATCTAGCTGGTCTGTCATAATATAATAGACAGTAGATCTAGCTGGTCTGTCATAATAAAATAGACAGTAGATCTGGCTGGTCTGTCATAATATAATAGAGACAGTAGATTTAGTTGGTCTGTCATAATACAATAGAGACAGTAGATCTAGCTGGTCTGTCATAATGTCATATTATAATAGAGACAGTAGATCTAGCTGGTCTGTCATATTATAATAGAGACAATTAGATCTGTCATATTATAATAGAGACAATTGATCTAGCTGGTCTGTCATAATACAATAGCGAGAATAGATCTAGCTGGTCTGTCATTTTATAATGGAGTCGGTATATCTACCTGGTCTCTCATAATATAATAGAGACAGTATATCTACCTGGTCTGTCATAATATAATAGAGACAGTATATCGACCTGGTCTGTCATAATACAGAAGAGACAGTAGATCTAGCTGGTCTGTCATAATATAATAGAGACAGTAGATCTAGCTGGTCTGTCATAGTATAATAGGGACAGTAGATCTACCTGGTCTGTCAAAATATAATAGAGACAGTAGATCTAGCTGGTCTGTCATAATATAATAGAGACAGTAGATCTCGCTGGTCTGTCATAATACAATAGAGACAGTAGATTTAGCTGGTCTGTCATAGCATAATAGAGACATAGAGACAGTAGATTTAGCTGGTCTTTCATAATATAATAGAGACAGTATATCTACCTGGTCTGTCATTGTACAATAGAGACAGTAGATCTAGCTGGTCTGTCATAATATAATAGAGACAGTAGATCTAGCTGGTCTGTAATAATATAATAGAGACAGTAGATTTAGTTGGTCTGTCATAATATAATAGAGACACTAGATCTAGCTGGTCTGTCATAATATAATAGAGATAGTAGATCTAGCTGGTCTGTCATAATATAATAGAGACAGTAGATCTAGCTGGTCTGTCATATTATAATAGAGACAGTAGATATAGCTGGTCTGTCATATTATAATAGAGACAATTTATCTAGCTGGTCTGTCATAATACAATAGCGAGAATAGATCTAGCTTGTCTGTCATTTTATAATGGAGTCTGTATATCTACCTGGTCTCTCATAATATAATAGAGACAGTAGATCTAGCTGGTCTGTCATAATACAATAGAGACAGTAGATTTAGCTGGTCTGTCATACCATAATAGAGACATAGAGACAGTAGATTTAGCTGGTCTGTCATAATATAATAGAGACAGTATATCTACCTGGTCTGTCATTTTATAATAGAGACAGTAGATCTAGCTGGTCTGTCATAATATAATAGAGACAGTAGATCTAGCTGGTCTGTCATATTATAATAGAGACAATTTATCTAGCTGGTCTGTCATAATACAATAGAGAATAGATCTAGCTTGTCTGTCATTTTATAATGGAGTCTGTATATCTACCTGGTCTCTCATAATATAATAGAGACAGTAGATCTAGCTGGTCTGTCATAATACAATATAGACAGTAGATCTAGCTGGTCTGTCATAGTATAATAGGGACAGTAGATCTAGCTGGTCTTTCATAATGTCATATTATAATTGAGACAATAGATCTAGCTGGTCTGTCATAATATAATAGAGACAGTAGATCTAGCCGGCCTGTCATATTATAATAGAGACAGTAGATCTAGCTGGTCTGTCATATTATAATAGAGACAATTGATCTAGCTGGTCTGTCATAATACAATAGCGAGAATAGATCTAGCTGGTCTGTCATTTTATAATGAGTCGGTATATCTACCTGGTCTCTCATAATATAATAGAGACAGTAGATCTAGCTGGTCTGTCATAATACAATAGAGACAGTAGATCTAGCTGGTCTGACATAATAAAATATACAGTATATCTAGCTGGTCTGTCATAATATAATAGACAGTAGATCTAGCTGGTCTGTCATAATATAATAGACACAGTAGATCTGGCTGGTCTGTCATAATATAATAGAGACAGTAGATCTACCTGGTCTGTCAAAATATAATAGAGACAGTAGATCTAGCTGGTCTGTCATAATACAATAGAGACAGGAGATCTAGCTGGTCTGTCATAATGTCATATTATAATAGAGACAATAGATCTAGCTGGTCTCTCATAGTATAATAGGGACAGTAGATCTACCTGGTCTGTCAAAATATAATAGAGACAGTAGATCTAGCTGGTCTGTCATAATATAATAGAGACAGTAGATATACCTGGTCTGTCAAAATATAATAGAGACAGTAGATTTAGTTGGTCTGTCATAATATAATAGAGACACTAGATCTAGTTGGTCTGTCATAATATAATAGAGATAGTAGATATAGCTGGTCTGTCATAATACAATAGAGACAGTAGATCTAGCTGGTCTGTCCTAATGTCATATTATAATTGAGACAATAGATCTAGCTGGTCTGTCATAATAAAATAGACAGTAGATCTAGCTGGTCTGTCATAATATAATAGACACAGTAGATCTAGCTGGTCTGTCATAATATAATAGAGACAGTATATCTACCTGGTCTGTCATAATATAATAGACACAGTAGATCTAGCTGGTCTGTCATAATATAATAGAGACAGTATATCTACCTGGTCTGTCATAATATAATAGAGACAGTATATCGACCTGGTCTGTCATAATATAATAGAGACAGTATATCGACCTGGTCTGTCATAATACAGAAGAGACAGTAGATCTACCTGGTCTGTCATAATATAATAGACACAGTAGATCTAGCTGGTCTGTTATAATACAATAGAGACAGTAGATCTAGCTGGTCTGTCATAATACAATAGAGACAGTAGATCTAGCTGGTCTGTCATAATACAATAGAGACAGTAGATCTAGCTGGTCTGTCATAGTATAATAGGGACAGTAGATCTACCTGGTAGGTCAAAATATAATAGAGACAGTAGATCTAGCTGGTCTGTCATAATATAATAGAGACAGTAGATCTAGCTGGTCTGTCATAGTATAATAGGGACAGTAGATCTACCTGGTCTGTCAAAATATAATAGAGACAGTAGATCTAGCTGGTCTGTCATAATATAATAGAGACAGTAGATCTAGCTGGTCTGTCATAGTATAATAGGGACAGTAGATCTACCTGGTCTGTCAAAATATAATAGAGACAGTAGATCTAGCTGGTCTGTCATAATATAATAGAGACAGTAGATCTACCTGGTCTGTCAAAATATAATAGAGACAGTAGATTTAGTTGGTCTGTCATAATATAGTAGAGACACTAGATCTAGCTGGTCTGTAATAATATAATAGAGACAGTAGATCTAGCTGGTCTGTCATAATATAATAGAGACAGTAGATCTACCTGGTCTGTCAAAATATAATAGAGACACTAGATCTAGCTGGTCTGTCATAATATCATAGAGATAGTAGATCTAGCTCGTCTGTCATAATACAATAGAAACAGTAGATCTAGCTGGTCTGTCATAATGTCATATTATAATAGAGACAATAGATCTCGCTGGTCTGTCATAATATAATAGAGACAGTATATCTAGCTGGTCTGTCATATTATAATAGAGACAGTAGATATAGCTGGTCTGTCATATTATAATAGAGACAATTTATCTAGCTGGTCTGTCATAATATAATAGAGACAGTAGATCTAGCTGGTCTGTCATTATATAATAGAGACAGTATATCTACCTGGTCTGTCATAATATAATAGAGACAGTATATCGACCTGGTCTGTCATAATATAATAGAGACAGTATATCGACCTGGTCTGTCATAATACAGAAGAGACAGTAGATCTAGCTGGTCTGTCATAATATAATATACACAGTAGATCTAGCTGGTCTGTCATAATACAATAGAGACAGTAGATCTAGCTGGTCTGTCATAATACAATAGAGACAGTAGATTTAGCTGCTCTGTCATACCATAATAGAGACATAGAGACAGTAGATCTAGCTGGTCTGTCATAGTATAATAGGGACAGTAGATCTAGCTGGTCTGTCATAATGTCATATTATAATTGAGACAATAGATCTAGCTGGTCTGTCATAATATAATAGAGACAGTAGATCTAGCCGGTCTGTCATATTATAATAGAGACAGTAGATCTAGCTGGTCTGTCATATTATAATAGAGACAATTGATCTAGCTGGTCTGTCATAATACAATAGCGAGAATAGATCTAGCTGGTCTGTCATAATACAATAGAGACAGTAGATCTAGCTGGTCTGTCATAATAAAATAGACAGTATATCTAGCTGGTCTGTCATAATATAATAGAGACAGTAGATCTACCTGGTCTGTCAAAATATAATAGAGACAGTAGATTTAGTTGGTCTGTCATAATATAATAGAGGCACTAGATCTAGCTGGTCTGTCATAATGTCATATTATAATAGAGACAATAGATCTAGCTGGTCTGTCATAATATAATAGAGACAGTAGATCTCGCTGGTCTATCATAGTATAATAGGGACAGTAGATCTACCTGGTCTGTCAAAATATAATAGCGACAGTAGATCTAGCTGGTCTGTCATAATATAATAGAGACAGTAGATCTACCTGGTCTGTCAAAATATAATAGAGACAGTAGATTTAGTTGGTCTGTCATAATATAATAGAGACACTAGATCTAGCTGGTCTGTCATAATATAATAGAGATAGTAGATCTAGCTGGTCTGTCATAATACAATAGAGACAGTAGATCTAGCTGGTCTGTCATAATGTCATATTATAATTGAGACAATAGATCTAGCTGGTCTGTCATATTATAATAGAGACAATAGATCTAGCTGGTCCGTCATATTATAATAGAGACAATTGATCTAGCTGGTCTGTCATAATACAATAGCGAGAATAGATCTAGCTGGTCTGTCATTTTATAATGGAGTCGGTATATCTACCTGGTCTCTCATAATATAATAGAGACAGTAGATCTAGCTGGTCTGTCATAATACAATAGAGACAGTAGATCTAGCTGGTTTGTCATAATAAAATAGACAGTAGATCTAGCTGGTCTGTCATAATATAATAGACACAGTAGATCTAGCTGGTCTGTCATAATATCATAGACAGTAGATCTAGCTGGTCTGTCATAATATAATAGACACAGTAGATCTAGCTGGTCTGTCATAATATAATAGAGACAGTATATCTACCTGGTCTGTCATTTTATAATAGAGACAGTAGATCTAGCTGGTCTGTCATAATATAATAGAGCCAGTAGATCTAGCTGGTCTGTCATAATATAATAGACAGTAGATCTAGCTGGTCTGTCATAATATAATAGACACAGTAGATCTAGCTGGTCTGTTATAATATAATAGAGACAGTATATCTACCTAGTCTGTCATTTTATAATAGAGACAGTAGATCTAGCTGGTCTGTCATAATATAATAGAGACAGCAGATCTAGCTGGTCTGTCATAATATAATAGAGACAGTATATCTACCTGGTCTGTCATTTTATAATAGAGACAGTATATCTAGCTGGTCTGTCATATTATAATAGAGACAGTAGATATAGCTGGTCTGTCATAATATAATAGAGACAATTTATCTAGCTGGTCTGTCATAATATAATAGAGACAGTAGATCTAGCTGGTCTGTCATTATATAATAGAGACAGTATATCTACCTGGTCTGTCATAATATAATAGAGACAGTATATCGACCTGGTCTGTCATAATATAATAGAGACAGTATATCGACCTGGTCTGTCATAATACAGAAGAGACATTAGACAGCTGGTCTGTCATAATATAATATACACAGTAGATCTAGCTGGTCTGTCATAATACAATTGCAAAAATCAGAGACAGTAGATCTAGCTGGTCTGTCATAATACAATAGAGACAGTAGATTTAGCTGCTCTGTCATACCATAATAGAGACATAGAGACAGTAGATCTAGCTGGTCTGTCATAGTATAATAGGGACAGTAGATCTAGCTGGTCTGTCATAATGTCATATTATAATCCTGAGACAATAGATCTAGCTGGTCTGTCATAATATAATAGAGACAGTAGATCTAGCCGGTCTGTCATATTATAATAGAGACAGTAGATCTAGCTGGTCTGTCATATTATAATAGAGACAATTGATCTAGCTGGTCTGTCATAATACAATAGCGAGAATAGATCTAGCTGGTCTGTCATAATACAATAGAGACAGTAGATCTAGCTGGTCTGTCATAATAAAATAGACAGTATATCTAGCTGGTCTGTCATAATATAATAGAGACAGTAGATCTACCTGGTCTGTCAAAATATAATAGAGACAGTAGATTTAGTTGGTCTGTCATAATATAATAGAGGCACTAGATCTAGCTGGTCTGTCATAATGTCATATTATAATAGAGACAATAGATCTAGCTGGTCTGTCATAATATAATAGAGACAGTAGATCTCGCTGGTCTATCATAGTATAATAGGGACAGTAGATCTACCCTGGTCTGTCAAAATATAATAGCGACAGTAGATCTAGCTGGTCTGTCATAATATAATAGAGACAGTAGATCTACCTGGTCTGTCAAAATATAATAGAGACAGTAGATTTAGTTGGTCTGTCATAATATAATAGAGACACTAGATCTAGCTGGTCTGTCATAATATAATAGAGATAGTAGATCTAGCTGGTCTGTCATAATACAATGAGACAGTAGATCTAGCTGGTCTGTCATAATGTCATATTATAATTGAGACAATAGATCTAGCTGGTCTGTCATATTATAATAGAGACAATAGATCTAGCTGGTCCGTCATATTATAATAGAGACAATTGATCTAGCTGGTCTGTCATAATACAATAGCGAGAAGAATGTATTTGTTATGTATCTGGAGTACTTCTCCTGTCCTATTCGTGTCCTAGATCTAGCTGGTCTGTCATTTTATAATGGAGTCGGTATATCTACCTGGTCTCTCATAATATAATAGAGACAGTAGATCTAGCTGGTCTGTCATAATACAATAGAGACAGTAGATCTAGCTGGTTTGTCATAATAAAATAGACAGTAGATCTAGCTGGTCTGTCATAATATAATAGACACAGTAGATCTAGCTGGTCTGTCATAATATCATAGACAGTAGATCTAGCTGGTCTGTCATAATATAATAGACCAGTAGATCTAGCTGGTCTGTCATAATATAATAGAGACAGTATATCTACCTGGTCTGTCATTTTATAATAGAGACAGTAGATCTAGCTGGTCTGTCATAATATAATAGAGCCAGTAGATCTAGCTGGTCTGTCATAATATAATAGACAGTAGATCTAGCTGGTCTGTCATAATATAATAGACACAGTAGATCTAGCTGGTCTGTTATAATATAATAGAGACAGTATATCTACCTAGTCTGTCATTTTATAATAGAGACAGTAGATCTAGCTGGTCTGTCATAATATAATAGAGACAGCAGATCTAGCTGGTCTGTCATAATATAATAGAGACAGTATATCTACCTGGTCTGTCATTTTATAATAGAGACAGTAGATCTAGCTGGTCTGTCATAATATAATAGAGACAGTAGATCTAGCTGGTCTGTCATAATATAATAGACACAGTAGATCTAGCTGGTCTGTCATAGTATAATAGGGACGGTAGATCTACATGGTCTGTCAAAATATAATAGAGACAATAGATCTAGCTGGTCTGTCATAATATAATAGAGACAGTAGATCTACCTGGTCTTTCATAATATAATAGAGACAGTATATCGACCTGGTCTGTCATAATACAATAGAGACAGTAGATCTAGCTGGTCTGTCATAATGTCATATTATAATTGAGACAATAGATCTAGCTGGTCTGTCATATTATAATAGAGACAATAGATCTAGCTGGTCCGTCATATTATAATAGAGACAATTGATCTAGCTGGTCTGTCATAATACAATAGCGAGAATAGATCTAGCTGGTCTGTCATTTTATAATGGAGTCGGTATATCTACCTGGTCTCTCATAATATAATTGAGACAGTAGATCTAGCTGGTCTGTCATAATACAATAGAGACAGTAGATCTAGCTGGTCTGTCATAATAAAATAGACAGTAGATCTAGCTGGTCTGTCATAATATAATAGACACAGTAGATCTAGCTGGTCTGTCATAATATAATAGACAGTAGATCTAGCTGGTCTGTCATAACATAATAGACACAGTAGATCTAGCTGGTCTGTCATAATATAATAGAGACAGTATATCTACCTGGTCTGTCATTTTATAATAGAGACAGTAGATCTAGCTGGTCTGTCATAATATAATAGAGACAGTAGATCTAGCTGGTCTGTCATAATATAATAGACAGTAGATCTAGCTGGTCTGTCATAATATAATAGACACAGTAGATCTAGCTGGTCTGTTATAATATAATAGAGACAGTATATCTACCTGGTCTGTCATTTTATAATAGAGACAGTAGATCTAGCTGGTCTGTCATAATATAATAGAGACAGCAGATCTAGCTGGTCTGTCATAATATAATAGAGACAGTATATCTACCTGGTCTGTCATTTTATAATAGAGACAGTAGATCTAGCTGGTCTGTCATAATATAATAGAGACAGTAGATCTAGCTGGTCTGTCATAATATAATAGACACAGTAGATCTAGCTGGTCTGTCATAGTATAATAGGGACAGTAGATCTACATGGTCTGTCAAAATATAATAGAGACAGTAGATCTAGCTGGTCTGTCATAATATAATAGAGACAGTAGATCTACCTGGTCTGTCATAATATAATAGAGACAGTATATCGACCTGGTCAGTCATAATATAATAGAGACAGTATATTGACCTGGTCTGTCATAATACAGAAGAGACAGTAGATCTAGCTGGTCTGTCATAATACAATAGAGACAGTAGATCTAGCTGGTCTGTCATAATACAATAGAGACAGTAGATTTAGCTGCTCTGTCATACCATAATAGAGACATAGAGACAGTAGATTTAGCTGCTCTGTCATACCATAATAGAGACATAGAGACAGTAGATTTAGCTGGTCTGTCATAATATAATAGAGACAGTATATCTACCTGGTCTGTCATTTTATAATAGAGACAGTAGATCTAGCTGGTCTGTCATAATATAATAGAGACAATAGATCTAGCTGGTCTGTCATAATATAATAGAGACAGCAGATCTAGCTGGTCTGTCATAATATAATAGAGACAGTATATCTACCTGGTCTGTCATTTTATAATAGAGACAGTAGATCTAGCTGGTCTGTCATAATATAATAGAGACAGTAGATCTAGCTGGTCTGTCATAATATAATAGACACAGTAGATCTAGCTGGTCTGTCATAGTATAATAGGGACGGTAGATCTACATGGTCTGTCAAAATATAATAGAGACAATAGATCTAGCTGGTCTGTCATAATATAATAGAGACAGTAGATCTACCTGGTATTTCATAATATAATAGAGACAGTATATCGACCTGGTCTGTCATAATACAATAGAGACAGTAGATCTAGCTGGTCTGTCATAATGTCATATTATAATTGAGACAATAGATCTAGCTGGTCTGTCATATTATAATAGAGACAATAGATCTAGCTGGTCCGTCATATTATAATAGAGACAATTGATCTAGCTGGTCTGTCATAATACAATAGCGAGAATAGATCTAGCTGGTCTGTCATTTTATAATGGAGTCAGTATATCTACCTGGTCTCTCATAATATAATTGAGACAGTAGATCTAGCTGGTCTGTCATAATACAATAGAGACAGTAGATCTAGCTGGTCTGTCATAATAAAATAGACAGTAGATCTAGCTGGTCTGTCATAATATAATAGACACAGTAGATCTAGCTGGTCTGTCATAATATAATAGACAGTAGATCTAGCTGGTCTGTCATATCTACCTGGTCAACATAATAGACACAGTAGATCTAGCTGGTCTGTCATAATATAATAGAGACAGTATATCTACCTGGTCTGTCATTTATAATAGAGACAGTAGATCTAGCTGGTCTGTCATAATATAATAGAGACAGTAGATCTAGCTGGTCTGTCATAATATAATAGACAGTAGATCTAGCTGGTCTGTCATAATATAATAGACACAGTAGATCTAGCTGGTCTGTTATAATATAATAGAGACAGTATATCTACCTGGTCTGTCATTTTATAATAGAAACAGTAGATTTAGCTGGTCTGTCATAATATAATAGAGACAGCAGATCTAGCTGGTCTGTCATAATATAATAGAGACAGTATATCTACCTGGTCTGTCATTTTTATAATAGAGACAGTAGATCTAGCTGGTCTGTCATAATATAATAGAGACAGTAGATCTAGCTGGTCTGTCATAATATAATAGAGACAGTATATCTACCTGGTCTGTCATTTTATAATAGAGACAGTAGATCTAGCTGGTCTGTCATAATATAATAGAGACAATAGATCTAGCTGGTCTGTCATAATATAATAGAGCCAGTAGATCTAGCTGGTCTGTCATAGTATAATAGGGACAGTAGATCTACCTGGTCTGTCAAAATATAATAGAGACAGTAGATCTAGCTGGTCTGTCATAATATAATAGAGACAGTAGATCTACCTGGTCTGTCAAAATATAATAGAGACAGTAGATCTAGCTGGTCTGTGATAATACAATAGAGACAGTAGATCTAGCTGGTCTGTCATAATACAATAGAGACAGTAGATTTAGCTGCTCTGTCATACCATAATAGAGACATAGAGACAGTAGATTTAGCTGGTCTGTCATAATATAATAGAGACAGTATATCTACCTGGTCTGTCATTTTATAATAGAGACAGTATATCTAGCTGGTCTGTCATAATATAATAGAGACAGTAGATCTAGCTGGTCTGTCATAATATAATAGAGACAGTAGATCTAGCTGGTCTGTCATAATATAATAGAGACAGTAGATCTAGCTGGTCTGTCATAATACAATAGAGACAGTAGATCTAGCTGGTCTGTCATATTATAATAGAGACAATATATCTAGCTGGTCTGTCATAATATAATAGAGACAGTAGATCTAGCTGGTCTGTCATAATATAATAGAGACAGTAGATCTAGCTGGTCTGTCATAGTATAATAGGGACAGTAGATCTACCTGGTCTCTCATAATATAATAGAGACAGTAGATCTAGCTGGTCTGTCATAATACAATAGAGACAGTAGATCTAGCTGGTCTGTCATATTATAATAGAGACAATTTATCTAGCTGGTCTCTCATAATACAATAGCGAGAAGAGATCTAGCTGGTCTGTCATTTATAATGGAGTCTGTATATCTACCTGGTCTCTCATAATATAATAGGGACAGTAGATCGAGCTGGTCTGTCATAATACAATAGAGACAGTAGATCTAGCTGGTCTGTCATAATATAATAGAGACAGTAGATATAGCTGGTCTGTCATAATACAGTAGAGACAGTAGATCTAGCTGGTCTGTCATAATATAATAGAGACAGTAGATCTAGCTGGTCTGTCATAATACAATAGAGACAGTAGATTTAGCTGGTCTGTCATAGCATAATAGAGACATAGAGACAGTAGATCTAGCTGGTCTGTCATAATATAATAGAGACAGTAGATCTAGCTGGTCTGTCATAATATAATAGAGACAGTAGATCTAGCTGGTCTGTCATAATATAATAGAGATAGTAGATCTAGCTGGTCTGTCATAATACAATAGAAACAGTAGATCTAGCTGGTCTGTCATAATGTCATATTATAATAGGGACAGTAGATCTACCTGGTCTCTCATAATATAATAGAGGCAGTAGGTCTAGCTGGTCTGTCATAATACAATAGAGACAGTAGATCTAGCTGGTCTGTCATAATACAATAGAGACAGTAGATTTAGCTGGTCTGTCATACCATAATAGAGTCATAGAGACAGTAGATTTAGCTGGTCTGTCATAATATAATAGAGACAGTAGATCTAGCTGGTCTGTCATAGTATAATAGAGACAGTAGATCTAGCTGGTCCGTCATAATATAATAGAGACAGTAGATCTAGCTGGTCTGTCATAGTATAATAGGGACAGTAGATCTACCTGGTCTCTCATAATATAATAAAGACAGTAGATCTAGCTGGTTGTCATAATACAATAGAGACAGTAGATCTAGCTGGTCTGTCATAATACAATAGAGACAGTAGATTTAGCTGGTCTGTCATACCATAATAGAGACATAGATACAGTAGATTTAGCTGGTCTGTCATAATATAATAGAGACAGTATATCTACCTGGTCTGTCATTTATAATAGAGACAGTATATCGACCTGGTCTGTCATAATACAGAAGAGACAGTAGATCTAGCTGGTCTGTCATAATATAATAGAGACAGTAGATCTAGCTGGTCTGTCATAATACAATAGAGACAGTAGATCTAGCTGGTCTGTCATAATACAATAGAGACAGTAGATTTAGCTGCTCTGTCATACCATAATAGAGACATAGAGACAGTAGATTTAGCTGGTCTGTCATAATATAATAGAGTCAGTATATCGACCTGGTCTGTCATAATACAGAAGAGACAGTAGATCTAGCTGGTCTGTCATAATATAATAGAGACAGTAGATTTAGCTGGTCTGTCATAATATTATAGAGACAGTAGATCTAGCTGGTCTGTCATAATATAATAGAGACAGTAGATCTAGCTGGTCTGTCATAATATAATAGAGACAGTAGATCTTGCTGGTCTGTCATAGTATAATAGGGACAGTAGATCTACCTGGTCTGTAAAAATATAATAGAGACAGTAGATCTAGCTGGTCTGTCATACTATAATAGAGACAGTAGATCTACCTGGTCTGTCAAAATATAATAGAGACAGTAGATTTAGTTGGTCTGTCATAATATAATAGAGACACTAGATCTAGCTGGTCTGTCATAATATAATAGAGATAGTAGATCTAGCTATGCTGTCATAATACAATAGAGACAGTAGATCTAGCTGGTCTGTCATAATGTCATATTATAATAGAGACAATAGATCCAGCTGGTCTGTCATAATATAATAGAGACAGTAGATCTCGCTGGTCTGTCATAATAAAATAGACAGTATATCTAGCTGGTCTGTCATAATATAATAGACAGTAGATCTAGCTGGTCTGTCATAATATAATAGAGACAGTAGATATAGCTGGTCTGTCATAATATAAGTAGATAGTATATCTATCTGGTCTGTCATAATATAATATAGACAGTAGATCTAGCTGGTCTGTCATAATACAATAGAGACAGTAGATCTAGCTGGTCTGTCATAATAAAATAGACAGTAGATCTAGCTGGTCTGTCATAATATAATAGACAGTAGATCTAGCTGGTCTGTCATAATATAATAGACACAGTAGATCTAGCCGGTCTGTCATAATATAATAGAGACAGTATATTTAGTTGGTCTGTCATAATATAATAGAGACACTAGATCTAGCTGGTCTGTCATAATATAATAGAGATAGTATATCTAGCTGGTCTGTCATAATACAATAGAGACAGTAGATATAGCTGGTCTGTCATAATAGAATAGAGACAGTAGATCTAGCTGGTCTGTCATAATATAATAGAGACAGTAGATCTAGCTGGTCTGTCATAATATAATAGACAGTAGATCTAGCTGGTCTGTCATAATATAATAGACACAGTAGATATAGCTGGTCTGTCATAATATAAGTAGATAGTATATCTATCTGGTCTGTCATAATATAATATAGACAGTAGATCTAGCTGGTCTGTCATAATATAATAGAGACAGTAGATCTAGCTGGTCAGTCATAATATAATAGAGACAGTAGATCTAGCTGGTCTGTCATTTTATAATGGAGACAGTATATCTACCTGGTCTGTCATAATATAATAGAGGCAGTAGATCTAGCTGGTCTGTCATAATGTAATAGACAGTAGATCTAGCTGGTCTGTCATAATATAATATACACAGTAGATCTAGCTGGTCTGTCATAATACAATAGAGACAGTAGATTTAGCTGGTCTGTCATAACATAATAGAGACATAGAGACAGTAGATCTAGCTGGTCTGTCATATTATAATAGAGACAATTGATCTAGCTGGTCTGTCATAATACAATAGCGAGAATAGATCTAGCTGGTCTGTCATTTTATAATGGAGTCGGTATATCTACCTGGTCTCTCATAATATTATAGAGACAGTAGATCTAGCTGGTCTGTCATAATTCAATAGAGACAGTAGATCTAGCTGGTCTGTCATAATATAATAGACACAGTAGATCTAGCTGGTCTGTCATAATATAATAGAGACAGTATATCGACCTGGTCTGTCATAAAATAATAGAGACAGTATATCTAGCTGGTCTGTCATAATATAATAGAGACACTAGATCTAGCTGATCTGTCATAATATAATAGAGATAGTAGATCTAGCTGGTCTGTCATAATACAATAGAGAGAGTAGATCTAGCTGGTCTGTCATAATATAATAGAGACAGTAGATCTACCTGGTCTGTCAAAATATAATAGAGACAGTAGATCTAGATGGTCTGTCATTATATAATAGAGCCAGTAGATCTACCTGGTCTGTCAAAATATAATAGAGACAGTATATTTAGTTGGTCTGTCATAATATAATAGAGACACTAGATCTAGCTGGTCTGTCATAATACAATAGAGACAGTAGATCTAGCTGGTCTGTCATAATAGAATAGAGACAGTAGATCTAGCGGGTCTGTTATAATATAATATAGACAGTAGATCTAGCTGGTCTGTCATAATATAATAGAGACAGTAGATCTAGATGGTCTGTCATATTATAATAGAGACAATTGATCTAGCTGGTCTGTCATAATATAATAGAGACAGTAGATCTAGCTGGTCTGTCATAATACAAGAGAGACAGTAGATCTAGCTGGTCTGTCATAATACAATAGAGACAGTAGATTTAGTTGGTCTGTCATAATATAATAGAGACACTAGATCTAGCTGGTCTGTCATAATATAATAGAGATAATAGATCTAGCTATGCTGTCATAATACAATAGAGACAGTAGATCTAGCTGGTCTGTCATAATGTCATATTATAATAGAGACAATAGATCTAGCTGGTCTGTCATAATATAAAAGAGACAGTAGATCTAGCTGGTCTGTCATAATATAATAGAGACAGTAGATCTAGCTGGTCTGTCATAATATAATAGAGACAGATGATCTAGCTGGTCTGTCATAGTATAATAGGGACAGTAGATCTACTTGGTCTGTCAAAATATAATAGAGACACTAGATCTAGCTGATCTGTCATAATATAATAGAGATAGTAGATCTAGCTGGTCTGTCATAATACAATAGAGACAGTAGATCTAGCTGGTCTGTCATAATGTCATATTATAATTGAGTCAATAGATCTAGCTGGTCTGTCATAATATAATAGAGACAGTAGATCTAGCTGGTGTGTCATATTATAATAGAGACAATTGATCTAGCTGGTCTGTCATAATATAATAGCGAGAATAGATCTAGCTGGTCTGTCATTTTATAATGGAGTCGGTATATCTACCTGGTCTCTCATAATATAATAGAGACAGTATATTTAGTTGGTCTGTCATAATATAATAGAGACACTAGATCTAGCTGGTCTGTCATAATACAATAGAGACAGTAGATCTACCTGGTCTGTCATAATGTAATAGACAGTAGATCTAGCTGGTCTGTCATAATATAAGTAGACAGTAGATCTAGCTGGTCTGTCATAATATAATAGAGACAGTAGATCTAGCTGGTCTGTCATTTTATAATGGAGACAATATATCTACCTGGTCTGTCATAATATAATAGAGGCAGTAGATCTAGCTGGTCTGTCATAATGTAATAGACAGTAGATCTAGCTGGTCTGTCATAATATAATATACACAGTAGATCTAGCTGGTCTGTCATAATACAATAGAGACAGTAGATTTAGCTGGTCTGTCAGAACATAATAGAGACATAGAGACAGTAGATCTAGCTGGTCTGTCATATTATAATAGAGACAATTGATCTAGCTGGTCTCTCATAATACAATTGCGAGAATAGATCTAGCTGGTCTGTCATTTTATAATGGAGTCGGTATATCTACCTGGTCTCTCATAATATAATAGAGACAGTAGATCTAGCTGGTCTGTCATAATACAATAGAGACAGTAGATCTAGCTTGTCTGTCATAATAAAATAGACAGTAGATCTAGCTGGTCTGTCATAATATAATAGAGACAGTATATCGACCTGGTCTGTCATAATATAATAGAGACAGTATATCTACCTGGTCTGTCATAATATAATAGAGACAGTAGATCTAGCTGGTCTGTCATAATATAATAGTGATATTTAGTCATAGTTATATAATAGTTATATTTTGACATACCAGGTAGATCTACTGTCTCTGCTATATTATGACAGACCAGCTAGATCGACTGTCTCTGTTATATTATGACAGACCTGGTAGATACACTGTCTCTATTATATTATGACAGACCAGCTAGATCTACTGTCTCTATTCTAATTTGACAGACCAGGTAGATCTACTATCTCTATTATATTATGACAGACCAGCTAGATCTACTGTCTCTATTATAATATGACAGACCAGCTAGATCTACTGTCTCTATTATATTATGACAGACCAGCTAGATCTACTGTCTCATATTATGACAGAGCAACTAGATCTACTGTCTATATTGTACTATGACAGACCAGGTAGATCTACTATCTCTATTATATTATGACATACAAGCTAGATCTACTGTCTCTATTATAATATGACAGACCAGCTAGATCTACTGTCTCTATTATATTATGACAGACCAGCTAGATCTACTGTCTCTATTATATTTTCACAGACCAGGTAGATCTACTCTCTCTGTTATATGATGACAGACCAGCTAGATCTACTGTCCCTATTATATTATGACAGACAGCTTCTAGATCTACTGTCTCTGTTATATTATGACAGACAAGCTAGATCTACGGTATCTGTTAAATTATGACAGACCTGGTAGATACACTGTCTCTATTATATGATGACAGACCAGTTAGATCTACTGTCTCTATTGTATTATGACAGACGAGCTAGATCTACTGTCTCTATTATATTATGACAGACCAGGTAGATCTACTGTCTCTATTGTATTATGACAGACTAGCTAGATCTGCTGTCTCTATTATATTATGACAGACCAGCTAGATCTACTGTGTTTATTATTTGATGACAGACCAGCTAGATCTACTGTCTCTATTCTAATTTGACAGACCAGGTAGATCTACTATCTCTATTATATTATGACATACCAGCTAGATCTACTGTCTCTATTATAATATGACAGACCAGCTAGATCTACTGTCTCTATTATATTATGACAGACCAGCTAGACCTACTGTCTCTGTTATATTATGACAGACCTGGTAGATACACTGTCTCTATTATATTATGACAGACCAGCTAGATCTACTGTCCCTATTATATTATGACAGACCAGCTAGATCTACTGTCTCTATCATATAATAATAATAATAATAATATATAATAATAATTTGACAGACCAGCTAGATCTACTGTCTCTATTATATTATGACAGCCTTGCTAGATCTACTGTCTCTGTTATATTATGACAGACAAGCTAGATTTACGGTATCTGTTAAATGATGACAGACCTGGTAGATACACTGTCTCTATTATATGATGACAGACCAGCTAGATCTACTGTCTCTATTGTATTATGACAGACGAGCTAGATCTACTATCTCCATTATATTATGACAGAACAGCTAGATCTACTGTCTCTACTATAATATGACAGACCAGCTAGATCTACTGTCTCTATTATATTATGACAGACCAGCTAGATCTACTGTTTCTATTATACTATGACAGACCAGGTAGATCTACTGTGTTTATTATTTGATGACAGACCAGCTAGATCTACTGTCTCTATTATATTATGACAGACCAGCTTGATCTACTGTCTCTATTATATTTTGACATACCAGGTAGATCTACTGTCTCTGTTATATTATGACAGACCAGCTAGATCTACTGTCTCTGTTATATTATGACAGACCTGGTAGATGCACTGTCACTATTATATTATGACAGACCAGCTAGATCTACTGTCTCTATTCTAATTTGACAGACCAGGTAGATCTACTATCTACATTATATTATGACAGAACAGCTAGATCTACTGTCTCTATTATATTATGACAGACCAGGTAGATCTACTGTCTCTATTGTATTATGACAGACTAGCTAGATCTGCTGTCTCTATTATATTATGACAGACCAGCTAGATCTACTGTCTCTATTCTAATTTTACAGACCAGGTAGATCTACTATCTCTATTATATTATGACATACCAGCTAGATCTACTGTCTCTATTATAATATGACAGACCAGCTAGATCTACTGTCTTTATTATATTATGACAGACCAGCTAGACCTACTGTCTCTGTTATATTATGACAGACCTGGTAGATACACTGTCTCTATTATATTATGACAGACCAGCTAGATCTACTGTCCCTATTATATTATGACATACCAGCTAGATCTACTGTCTCTATTATAATATGACAGACCAGCTAGATCTACTGTGTTTATTATTTGATGACAGACCAGCTAGATCTACTGTCTCTATTCTAATTTGAAATACCAGGTAAATCTACTGTCTCTGTTATATTATGACAGACCAGCTAGATCTACTGTCTCTGTTATATTATGACAGACCTGGTAGATACACTGTCTCTATTATATTATGACAGACCAGCTAGATCTACTGTCCCTCTTATATTATGACAGACCAGCTAGATCTACTGTCTCTATTATATTTTGACAGACCAGCTAGATCTACTGATTCTATTATATTATGACAGACCAGCTTGATCTACTGTCTCTATTATGTTATGACAGACCAGCTAGATCTACTGTCTCTATGTCTCTATTGTACTATGACAGACCAGCAAGATCTACTGTCTCTATTATACTATGACAGACCAGGTAGATCTACTGTCTCTATTATATTATGACAGACCAGCTAGATCTACTGTCTCTATTCTATTATGACAGACCAGCTAGATCTACTGTCTCTATGTCTCTATTGTACTATGACAGATGAGGTAGATCTACTGTCTCTATTATATTATGACAGACCAGATAGATCTACTGTCTCTATTCTATTATGACAGACCAGGTTGAACTACAATCTCTATTATCTTATGACAGACCAGCTAGATCTACTGTCTCTATTCTATTATGACAGACCAGCTAGATCTACTGTCTCTATTGTATTATGACAGACCAGCTAGATCTACTATCTCTATTATATTATGACACACCAGCTAGATCTACTGTCTCTATTATAATATGACAGACCAGCTAGATCTACTGTCTCTATTATATTTTCACAGACCAGGTAGATCTACTGTCTCTGTTATATGATGACAGACCAGCTAGATCTACTGTCCCTATTATATTATGACAGACAAGCTAGATCTACTGTCTCTGTTATATTATGACAGACAAGCTAGATCTACGGTATCTGTTAAATTATGACAGACCTGGTAGATACACTGTCTCTATTATGTGATGACAGACCAGCTAGATCTACTGTCTCTATTGTATTATGACAGACGAGCTAGATCTACTATATCCATTATATTATGACAGAACAGCTAGATCTACTGTCTCTATTATACTATGACAGAACAGGTGAGATCTACTGTCTCTATTATATTATGACAGACCAGCTAGATCTACTGTCCCTATTCTATTATGACAGACCAGCTAGATCTACTGTCTCTATTCTATTATGACAGACCAGCTAGATCTACTGTCTCTATTGTATCATGACAGACCAGCTAGATCAACTTACTCTATTATATTATAACAGACCAGCTAGATATACTGTCTCATATTATGACAGAGCAACTAGATCTACTTTCTATATTGTACTATGACAGACCAGCTAGATCTACTGTCTCTATTCTATTATGACAGACCAGGTAGATCTACTGTCTCTATTGTATTATGACAGACTAGCTAGATCTGCTGTCTCTATTATATTATGACAGACCAGGTAGATATACTGTCTCTATTATATTATGACAGACCAGCTAGATCTACTGTGTCTATTATTTGATGACAGACCAGCTAGATCTACTGTCTCTGTTATATTATGACAGACCAGCTAGATCTACTGTCTCTATTATATTATGACATACCAGCTAGATCTACTGTCTCTATTATAATATGACAGACCAGCTAGATCTACTGTCTCTATTATATTATGATAGACCAGCTAGATCTACTATCTCTATTATATGTTGACATACCAGGTAGATCTACTGTCTCTGTTATATTATGACAGACCAGCTAGATCTACTGTCCCTATTATATTATGACAGACAAGCTAGATCTACTGTCTCTGTTATATTATGACAGACAAGCTAGATCTACGGTATCTGTTAAATTATGACAGACCTGGTAGATACACTGTCTCTATTATATGATGACAGACCAGCTAGATCTACTGTCTCTATTGTATTATGACAGAAGAGCTAGATCTACTATCTCCATTATATTATGACAGACCAGCTAGATCTACTGTCTCTATTCTATTATGACAGACCAGGCTAAACTACAATCTCTATTATCTTATGACAGACCAGCTAGATCTACTGTCTCTATTCTATTATGACAGACCAGCTAGATCTACTGTCTCTATTGTATTATGACAGACCAGCTAGATCTACTATCTCTATTATATTATGACATACCAGCTAGATCTACTGTCTCTATTATAATATGACAGACCAGCTAGATCTACTGTCTCTATTATATTTTCACAGACCAGGTAGATCTACTGTCTCTGTTATATGATGACAGACCAGCTAGATCTACTGTCCCTATTATATTATGACAGACAAGCTAGATCTACTGTCTCTGTTATATTATGACAGACAAGCTAGATCTACGGTATATGTTAAATTATGACAGACCTGGTAGATACACTGTCTCTATTATGTGATGACAGACCAGCTAGATCTACTGTCTCTATTGTATTATGACAGACGAGCTAGATCTACTATATCCATTATATTATGACAGAACAGCTAGATCTACTGTCTCTATTATACTATGACAGAACAGGTGAGATCTACTGTCTCTATTATATTATGACAGACCAGCTAGATCTACTGTCCCTATTCTATTATGACAGACCAGCTAGATCTACTGTCTCTATTGTATTATGACAGACCAGCTAGATCTACTGTCTCTATTGTATCATGACAGACCAGCTAGACCAACTTACTCTATTATATTATGACAGACCAGCTAGATATACTGTCTCATATTATGACAGAGCAACTAGATCTACTTTCTATATTGTACTATGACAGACCAGCTAGATCTACTGTCTCTATTCTATTATGACAGACCAGGTAGATCTACTGTGTCTATTATTTGATGACAGACCAGCTAGATCTACTGTCTCTTTTCTAATTTGACAGACCAGGTAGATCTACTATCTCTATTATATTATGACATACCAGCTAGATCTACTGTCTCTATTATAATATGACAGACCAGCTAGATCTACTGTCTCTATTATATTATGATAGACCAGCTAGATCTACTGTCTCTATTATATGTTGACATACCAGGTAGATCTACTGTCTCTGTTATATTATGACAGACCAGCTAGATCTACTGTCCCTATTATATTATGACAGACAAGCTAGATCTACTGTCTCTGTTATATTATGACAGACAAGCTAGATCTACGGTATCTGTTAAATTATGACAGACCTGGTAGATACACTGTCTCTATTATATGATGACAGACCAGCTAGATCTACTGTCTCTATTGTATTATGACAGACGAGCTAGATCTACTATCTCCATTATATTATGACAGAACAGCTAGATCTACTGTCTCTATTATACTATGACAGAACAGGTGAGATCTACTGTCTCTATTATATTATGACAGACCAGCTCGATCTACTGTCTCTATTCTATTATGACAGACCAGGCTACACTACAATCTCTATTATCTTATGACAGACCAGCTAGATCTACTGTCTCTATTTTATTATGACAGACCAGCTAGATCTACTGTCTCTGTTATATTATGACAGACCTGGTAGATACACTGTCTCTATTATATTATGACAGACCAGCTAGATCTACTGTGTCTATTATTTGATGACAGACCAGCTAGATCTACTGTCTCTTTTCTAATTTGACAGACCAGGTAGATCTACTATCTCTATTATATTATGACATACCAGCTAGATCTACTGTCTCTATTATATTTTGACATACCAGGTAGATCTACTGTCTCTGTTATATTATGACAGACCAGCTAGATCTACTGTCTCTGTTATATTATGACAGACCTGGTAGATCTACTGTCTCTGTTATATTATGACAGACCAGCTAGATCTACTGTCTCTGTTATATTATGACAGACCTGGTAGATACACTGTCTCTATTATATTATGACAGACCAGCTTGATCTACTGTCCCTATTATATTATGACAGACCAGCTAGATCTACTGTCTCTATGTCTCTATTGTACTATGACAGACCAGCTAGATCTACTGTCTCTATTATACTATGACAGACCAGCTAGATCTACTGTCTCTATTATATTACGACAGACCAGCTAGATCTACTCCCTTTTCTAATTTGACAGACCAGGTAGATCTACTATCTCTATTATATTATGACATACCAGCTAGATCTACTGTCTGTATTATAATATGACAGACCAGCTAGATCTACTGTCTCTATTATATTATGACAGACCAGCTAGATCTACTGTCTCTATTATATTTTGACATACCAGGTAGATCTACTGTCTCTGTTATATTATGACAGACCAGCTAGATCTACTGTCTCTGTTATATTATGACAGACCAGCTAGATCTACTGTCCTATTATATTATGACAGACCAGCTAGATCTACTGTCTCTATGTCTCTATTGTACTATGACAGACCAGCTAGATCTACTGTCTCTATTATACTATGACAGACCAGCTAGATCTACTGTCTCTATTATATTACGACAGACCAGCTAGATCTACTGTCTCTATTGTATTATGACAGACCAGCTAGATCTACTGTTTCTATTATACTATGACAGACCAGGTAGATCTACTGTCTCTATTATAATATGACAGACCAGCTAGATCTACTGTCTCTATTATATTATGACATACCAGCTAGATCTACTGTCTCTATTATAATATGACAGACTAGCTAGATCTACTGTCTCTATTATATTATGACAGACCAGCTAGATCTACTGTCTCTATTATATTTTGACATACCAGGTAGATCTACTGTCTCTGTTATATTATGACAGACCAGCTAGATCTACTGTCTCTGTTATATTATGACAGACCTGGTAGATACACTGTCTCTATTATATTTTGACAGACCAGCTAGATCTACTGTCTCTATTATAATATGACAGATCAGCTAGATCTACTGTCTCTATTATATTATGACAGACCAGCTAGATCTACTGTCTCATATTATGACAGAGCAACTCGATCTACTGTCTATATTGTACTATGACAGACCAGGTAGATCTACTGTCTCTATTGTATTATGACAGACCAGCCAGATCTACTGTCTCTATTATAATATGACAGACCATCTAGATCTACTGTCTCTATTATATTATGACAGACAAGCTAGATCTACTGTCTCTATTATATTTTGACATACCAGGTAGATCTACTGTCTCTGTTATATTATGACAGACCAGCTAGATCTACTGTCTCTGTTATATTATGACAGACCTGGTAGATACACTGTCTCTATTATATTATGACAGACCAGCTAGATCTACTGTCCCTATTATATTATGACAGACCAGCTAGATCTACTGTCTCTATTATATTTTGACAGAACAGCTAGATCTACTGTCTCTATTATATTATGACAGACCAGCTTGATCTACTGTCTCTATTATGTTATGACAGACCAGCTAGATCTACTGTCTCTATGTCTCTATTGAACTATGACAGACCAGCTAGATCTACTGTCTCTATTATATTATGACAGACCAGCTTGATCTACTGTCTCTATTATGTTATGACAGACCAGCTAGATCTACTGTTTCTATGTCTCTGTTGTACTATGACAGACCAGCTAGATCTAGCGTCTCTATTAATCTATGACAGACCAGGTAGATCTACTGTCTCTATTATATTATGACAGACCAGCTAGATCTACTGTCTCTATTCTATTATGACAGACCAGGTTAAACTACAATCTCTATTATCTTATGACAGACCAGCTAGATCTACTGTCTCTATTCTATTATGACAGACCAGCTAGATCTACTGTCTCTATTGTATTATGACAGACCAGCTAGATCTACTATCTCTATTATATTATGACATACCAGCTAGATCTACTGTCTCTATTATAATATGACAGACCAGCTAGATCTACTGTCTCTATTATATTATGACAGACAAGCTAGATCTACGGTATCTGTTAAATTATGACAGACCTGGTAGATACACTGTCTCTATTATATGATGACAGACCAGCTAGATCTACTGTCTCTGTTATATTATGACAGACCTGGTAGATACACTGTCTCTATTATATTATGACAGACCAGCTTGATCTACTGTCCTATTATATTATGACAGACCAGCTAGATCTACTGTCTCTATGTCTCTATTGTACTATGGCAGACCAGCTAGATCTACTGTCTCTATTATACTATGACAGACCAGCTAGATCTACTGTCTCTATTATATTACGACAGACCAGCTAGATCTACTGTCTCTTTTCTAATTTGACAGACCAGGTAGATCTACTATCTCTATTATATTATGACATACCAGCTAGATCTACTGTCTCTATTATAATATGACAGACCAGCTAGATCTACTGTCTCTATTATATTATGACAGACCAGCTAGATCTACTGTCTCTATTATATTATGACAGACCAGCTAGATCTACTGTCTCTATTATATTATGACAGACCAGCTAGATCTACTGTCTCTATTGTATTATGACAGACCAGCTAGATCTACTGTTTCTATTATACTATGACAGACCAGGTAGATCTACTGTCTCTATTATAATATGACAGACCAGCTAGATCTACTGTCTCTATTATATTATGACATACCAGCTAGATCTACTGTCTCTATTATAATATGACAGACTAGCTAGATCTACTGTCTCTATTATATTATGACAGACCAGCTAGATCTACTGTCTCTATTATATTTTGACATACCAGGTAGATCTACTGTCTCTGTTATATTATGACAGACCAGCTAGATCTACTGTCTCTGTTATATTATGACAGACCTGGTAGATACACTGTCTCTATTATATTTGACAGACCAGCTAGATCTACTGTCTCTATTATAATATGACAGATCAGCTAGATCTACTGTCTCTATTATATTATGACAGACCAGCTAGATCTACTGTCTCATATTATGACAGAGCAACTCGATCTACTGTCTATATTGTACTATGACAGACCAGGTAGATCTACTGTCTCTATTGTATTATGACAGACCAGCCAGATCTACTGTCTCTATTATAATATGACAGACCAGCTAGATCTACTGTCTCTATTATATTATGACAGACAAGCTAGATCTACTGTCTCTATTATATTTTGACATAGCAGGTAGATCTACTGTCTCTGTTATATTATGACAGACCAGCTAGATCTACTGTCTCTGTTATATTATGACAGACCTGGTAGATACACTGTCTCTATTATATTATGACAGACCAGCTAGATCTACTGTCCCTATTATATTATGACAGACCAGCTAGATCTACTGTCTCTATTATATTTTGACAGAACAGCTAGATCTACTGTCTCTATTATATTATGACAGACAAGCTAGATCTACGGTGTCACGTCTGACCTTTATTTTCTGTGTTTTGTGTTTAGTTAGTATGGTCAGGGCGTGAGTTGGGTGGGCAGTCTATGTTTGTTTGTCTAGGTTTTGGGAATTTCTATGTTTCTATAGTATGGTTCTCAATCAGAGGCAGGTGTCATTAGTTGTCTCTGATTGAGAATCAGACCAGCTGGCCTGGGTTTCACTTATGTTTGACAGTGATTGTTTCCTGTCTCTGTGTATTATGCACTAGATAGGACTGTTTTGAGTTTCACATTTCTTGTTTTGTTAGTTTTGTTCATGTGTACCTTAAAGCATTAAAAAGTACCATGGAAAATTACCACGCCGCTATTATATCCTCTGATCCGTTTCGCCTCTCTCTTCGGAAGAAGAGGAGGAAACCAGCAGAATCACCCACTGTCAATCGGACCAAGCGGCGTGGTACAGACAGCGAGATCAGCAGCTCAGCATCAACAACAGAGGCCACCATCACAGGACTCCTGGACATGGGAGCAGATATTGAACGGAGAGGACCCTGGGCACCAGCTGGGGAAAATCGCAGCCCCAAAGCAGAGCTGGAGGCAGCGAGAGCTGATCGGCGGCATTATATTAGGACAGACCAGCTAGGCAGTGTCTCTAGGTACGAGACAGCCCCAAATCTTTTGGGGGCTCTATGTATATTAAGCCAGGTAGCAGACCTGAGCTCACTCCTCTGCTTATTATGAGCAGCGCATTACTGGTCAGGCACCGTGTTTATGCGGTTGACGACCAGGTGATCTACGTGTCTCATAGCCCGGTGCGCTATAGGACAGACCAGAGAGTGCCATGCGATTGTGGGCATTGAGCCAGGGCGTATGGTGCCTGCTCAGCGGGTCTGGTATATTATGACAGACTTGCTCCAGGTTATCTACGCCGGCTCTGCGTATGTGTCTCCAGGGCGCTGGGAGGGTGCAGTACGTCCTCTGCCTGCGCTCCGACGTACCAGGGCAACTGTGGGAGTGGAGCCTATGGGAGACCAGCTGTAGTATCACTAGATCTCCCGTTATATTATGACAGACCGGTTCATACCTGTCCTGCACTCTTGAGGGACCAGCTAGATCTAGTGTCCAGCCTGGGGAAGTGGTGCCAGGTTGCTAGATCTACTGCTCTAGTATATTATGACAGCCCGGTCTTTCAGGCTCTCCTAACACCAAGCCTCCTGAAAGTCTCCCCAGCCTGGTATTTCCTGTGGCAGCCCCAGACCAGGCTGTCTCTGTCTCCTCCCTGCAGGTGCTCCCGCCTGTCCAGCGCAGCTCTAGCCTCCCATTATAATATGACAGACCTGCTGGAGCGTCTACCTGTCCGGCGCCGCTATTATGACAGACAGCTCCACGCATCTACTGTCTCTATGTCTCCTTGACTCTGCAGGTGCTCTACTGTCCGCGCCGCTGACAGAGCCAGCCTGTCCGGCGCCGCTGCCGGAGCCTCCCGCCAGACCGATACACTGGCGCCGCTGCCGGGAGCTCCCGCCTGTCCGGCGCCGCTACTGTCCCGCCTGTCCGGGAGCCTCTGCCTGTCCGGCGCCTACTGTCTCTATTATATCGCCTGTCCGGCGCAGCTGCAGAGCTCCCGCCTCTATTATATTATGACAGACCAGCTTGATCTACTGTCGCTGCTATATTAGCAGACCCCGCTAGATCTACGCCGCTGCTGGAGCGTCCCTATTGTACTGGCGCCAGCCGGATCTACCGCTCTGTTATATTATGACAGACCAGCGTCCCGCTACTGTCTCGCCGCTGTTGGAGCAGACCCGCCTGTCTACGCCGCTTCCGGAGCGTCCCTGCCTGTACTATGCGACCAGCTGCCGAGCGTAGCTCCTATTAATCTATGACTGCCAGGTAGCCTCCCGCCTGTCTCTATTATATTATGACAGACCCGCCTGATCTACGTCTCTGCCGGGATTATCAGCCCAGAGGCGCCAGAGCCCCTCAGCTTAGACAGACCAGAGCCTCCTGTCCCTCTGTCCAGAGCCCCTGTCCCTCTGTCCAGAGCCCCTGTCCTCTGTCCAGACCCCTGCCCTACTGTCCAGATATTCTGCCCCAGCTGTCTACTGTCCTCTGTCCAGTGGGGTCATTGAGAGGGGTTGCCATGGTTCCTGTGGGACAGACCAGATGGTATGAACATCTTGGGCCTGGTTCTCTTTGCCATGGTGTTCTGTGGCACTGAGGAAGCTAGACAGAGGGGGAGGAGCTCATACGCTTCTTCAACGCTTATCACATAAGCCACCATGGTGCTGGTGTCCTGGATCATATGACAGACCAGCTAGGCATCATGTTCCTGGTAAGTAAGATAGTGGAGATGGAGGATGTGGTTCTGTTAAATAATGCGGACAAAGACCTCGTGAAACTGGGGTCTCTATTATATGATGACAGACCGCTAGATCTACTGTCTCTATTATATTATGACAGCCAGCTAGACCTCCCCTATCTCATTAGGTATTATGACAGAACAGCTAGTCTACGCACCTTTGACAGACCAGGGTACTGTCATTATATTATGACTGACCTTTATTTTCTGTTTTTGTTTTAGTTGACAGGTCAGCGTGAGTTGGGTGGGCTCTATGTTTGTTTGTCTACCAGTTTTGGGAATTTCTATGTTTGGCTATTATGGTTCTCATGACAGAGGCAGCTGTCATTAGTCTGTCTCTGATTGAGAATCAGCTTGATCTACTGTTTCACTGTGTATTTGTGGGTGATTGTTTCCTGTCTCTGTGTGTGCACTAGATAGGACTGTTTTTATAATTGACATTTCAGTTTTGTTAGTTTTGTTCTCTATTAAAGCATAAAATGACCATGAAAAGCTACCATCTACGTATTGTCCTCTGATCCAGTTTACTGACTCTCTTGGAAGAAGAGGAGGAAACTACATACGGTATCTGTTAAATTATGACAGACCAGCTAGATACACTGTCTCTATTATATGATGACAGACCAGCAAGATCTACTGTCTATTGTATTATGACAGAGCAAGCTAGATCTACTATCTCCATTATATTATGACAGAACAGCTAGATCTACTGTCTCTACTATAATATGACAGACCAGCTAGATCTACTGTCTCTATTATATTATGACAGACCAGCTAGATCTACTGTTTCTATTATACTATGACAGACCAGCTAGATCTACTGTCTCTATTATATTATGACAGACCAGCTTGATTTACTGTCTCTATTATGTTATGACAGAACAGCTAGATCTACTGTCTCTATTATATTATGACAGACCAGCTTGAACTACTGTCTCTATTATATTATGACAGACCAGCTTGATCTACTGTCTCTATTATATTATGACAGACCTAGCTAGATCACTGTCTCTATTATAATATGACAGACCAGCTAGATCTACTGTCTCTGTTATATTATGACAGACCTGGTAGATACACTGTCTCTATTATATTATGACAGACCAGCTTGATCTACTGTCCCTATTATATTATGACAGACCAGCTAGATCTACTGTCTCTATGTCTCTATTGTACTATGACAGACCAGCTAGATCTACTGTCTCTATTATACTATGACAGACCAGCTAGATCTACTGTCTCTATTATATTACGACAGACCAGCTAGATCTACTCTCTTTTCTAATTTGACAGACCAGGTAGATCTACTATCTCTATTATATTATGACAGACCAGCTAGATCTACTGTCTCTATTATAATATGACAGACCAGCTAGATCTACTGTCTCTATTATATTATGACAGACCAGCTAGATCTACTGTCTCTATGTATACTATGACAGACCAGCTAGATCTACTGTCTCTATTATATTATGACAGACCAGCTAGATCTACTGTCTCTATTATATTATGACAGACCAGCTAGATCTACCGTTTCTATTATACTATGACAGACCAGGTAGATCTACTGTCTCTATTATAATATGACAGACCAGCTAGATCTACTGTCTCTATTATATTATGACAGACCAGCTAGATCTACTGTCTCTATTATAATATGACAGACTAGCTAGATCTACTGTCTCTATTATATTATGACAGACCAGCTAGATCTACTGTCTCTATTATATTTTGACATACCAGGTAGATCTACTGTCTCTGTTATATTATGACAGACCAGCTAGATCTACTGTCTCTATTATATTATGACAGACCAGGTAGATACACTGTCTCTATTATATTTTGACAGACCAGCTAGATCTACTGTCTCTATTATAATATGACAGATCAGCTAGATCTACTGTCTCTATTATATTATGACAGACCAGCTAGATCTACTGTCTCTATATTATGACAGAGCAGCTCGATCTACTGTCTATATTGTACTATGACAGACCAGGTAGATCTACTGTCTCTATTCTATTATGACAGACCAGCCAGATCTACTGTCTCTATTATAATATGACAGACCAGCTAGATCTACTGTCTCTATTATATTATGACAGACAAGCTAGATCTACTGTCTCTATTATATTTTGACATACCAGGTAGATCTACTGTCTCTGTTATATTATGACAGACCAGCTCGATCTACTGTCTCTGTTATATTATGACAGACCTGGTAGATACACTGTCTCTATTATATTATGACAGACCAGCTAGATCTACTGTCCCTATTATATTATGACAGACCAGCTAGATCTACTGTCTCTATTATATTTTGACAGAACAGCTAGATCTACTGTCTCTATTATATTATGACAGACCAGGTTGATCTACTGTCTCTATTATGTTATGACAGACCAGCTAGATCTACTGTCTCTATGTCTCTATTGTACTATGACAGACCAGCTAGATCTACTGTCTCTATTATACTATGACAGCCCAGCTAGATCTACTGTGTCTATTATTTGATGACAGACCAGCTAGATCTACTGTCTCTATTCTAATTTGACAGACCAGGTAGATCTACTGTCACTACTGTCTCTGTTATATTATGACAGACCAGCTAGATCTACTGTCTCTATTATATTTTGACATACCAGGTAGATCTACTGTCACTATTATATTATGACAGACCAGCTAGATCTACTGTCTCTGTTATATTTTGACAGACCTGGTAGATACACTGTCTCCATTATACTATGACAGACCAGCTAGATCTACTGTCCCTATTATATTATGACAGACCAGCTAGATCTACTGTCTCTATGTCTCTATTGTACTATGACAGACCAGCTAGATCTACTGTCTCTATTATACTATGACAGACCAGGTAGATCTACTGTCTCTATTATATTATGACAGACCAGCTAGATCTACTGTCTCTATTGTATTATGACAGACCTGGTCGATACACTGTCTCTATTATATTATGACAGACCAGCTAGATCTACTGTCCCTATTATATTATGACAGACCAGCTAGATATACTGTCTCTATGTCTCTACTGTACTATGACAGACCAGCTAGATCTACTGTCTCTATTATACTATGACAGACCAGCTAGATCTACTGTCTCTATTGTATTATGACAGACCAGCTAGATCTACTGTCTCTATTATATTAAGACAGACCAAGTAGATATACTGTCTCTATTATATTATGACAGACCAGCTAGATCTACTGTGTCTATTATTTGATGACAGACCAGCTAGATCTACTGTCTCGATTCTAATTTGACAGACCAGGTAGATCTACTGTCTCTATTATAATATGACAGCCCAGATAGATCTACTGTGTCTATTATTTGATGACAGACCAGCTAGATCTACTGTCTCTATTATATTATGACAGACCAGCTAGATCTACTGTCTCTATTCTAATTTGACAGGCCAGGTAGATCTACTGTCTCTATTATAATATGACAGCCCAGCTAGATCTACTGTCTCTATTATATTATGACAGACCAGCTCGAACTACTGTCTCTATAATATTTTGACATACCAGGTAGATCTACTGTCTCTGTTATATTATGACAGACCAGCTAGATCTACTGTCTCTGTTATATTTTGACAGACCTGGTAGATACACTGTCTCTATTATATTATGACAGACCAGCTAGATCTACTGTCCCTATTATATTATGACAGACCAGCTAGATCTACTGTCTCTATGTCTCTATTGTACTATGACAGACCAGCTAGATCTACTGTCTCTATTATACTATGACAGACCAGGTAGATCTACTGTCTCTATTATATTATGACAGACCAGCTAGATCTACTGTGTCTATTATTTGATGACAGACCAGCTAGATCTACTGTCTCTATTCTAATTTGACAGACCAGGTAGATCTACTGTCTCTATTATAATATGACAGCCCAGCTAGATCTACTGTGTCTATTATTTGATGACAGACCAGCTAGATCTACTGTCTCTATTCTAATTTGACAGACCAGGTAGATCTACTATTATTATTTTTGACATGCCAGGTAGATCTACTGTCTCTGTTATATTATGACAGACCAGCTAGATCTACTGTCTCTATTATATTTTGACATACCAGGTAGATCTACTGTCACAATTTATATTATGACAGACCAGCTAGATCTACTGTCTCTGTTATATTTTGACAGACCTGGTAGATACACTGTCTCCATTATATTATGACAGACTAGCTAGATCTACTGTCCCTATTATATTATGACAGACCAGCTAGATCTACTGTCTCTATGTCTCTATTGTACTATGACAGACCAGCTAGATCTACTGTCTCTATTATACTATGACAGACCAGGTAGATCTACTGTCTCTATTATATTATGACAGACCAGCTAGATCTACTGTCTCTATTGTATTATGACAGACCTGGTCGATACACTGTCTCTATTATATTATGACAGACCAGCTAGATCTACTGTCCCTATTATATTATGACAGACCAGCTAGATATACTGTCTCTATTGTATTATGACAGACCTGGTCGATACACTGTCTCTATTATATTATGACAGACCAGCTAGATCTACTGTCCCTATTATATTATGACAGACCAGCTAGATATACTGTCTCTATTCTCTACTGTACTATGACAGACCAGCTAGATCTACTGTCTCTATTATACTATGACAGACCAGCTAGATCTACTGTCTCTATTGTATTATGACAGACCAGCTAGATCTACTGTCTCTATTATATTAAGACAGACCAAGTAGATATACTGTCTCTATTATATTATGACAGACCACCTAGATCTACTGTGTCTATTATTTGATGACAGACCAGCTAGATCTACTGTCTCGATTCTAATTTGTCAGACCAGGTAGATCTACTGTCTCTATTATAATATGACAGCCCAGATAGATCTACTGTGTCTATTATTTGATGACAGACCAGCTAGATCTACTGTCTCTATTATATTATGACAGACCAGCTAGATCTACTGTCTCTATTCTAATTTGACAGGCCAGGTAGATCTACTGTCTCTATTATAAAATGACAGCCCAGCTAGATCTACTGTCTCTATTATATTATGACAGACCAGCTCGATCTACTGTCTCTATAATATTTTGACATACCAGGTAGATCTACTGTCTCTGTTATATTTTGACAGACCTGGTAGATACAATGTCTCTATTATATTACGACAGACCAGCTAGATCTACTGTCCCTATTATATTATGACAGACCAGCTAGATCTACTGTCTCTATTGTATTATGACAGACCAGCGAGATCTACTGTTTCTATTATACTATGACAGACCAGGTAGATCTACTTTCTCTATTATATTATGACAGACCAGCTAGATCTACTGTGTCTATTATTTGATGACAGACCAGCTAGATCTACTGTCTCTATTCTAATTTGACAGACCAGGTAGATCTACTGTCTCTATTATAATATGACAGCCCAGCTAGATCTACTGTGTCTATTAATTGATGACAGACCAGCTAGATCTACTGTCTCTATTCTAATTTGACAGACCAGGTAGATCTACTATCTCTATTATATTATGACATACCAGCTAGATCTACTGTCTCTATTATAATATGACAGACCAGCTAGATCTACTGTCTCTATTATATTTTGACATACCAGGTAGATCTACTGTCACAATTTATATTATGACAGACCAGCTAGATCTACTGTCTCTGTTATATTTTGACAGACCTGGTAGATACACTGTCTCCATTATATTATGACAGACTAGCTAGATCTACTGTCCCTATTATATTATGACAGACCAGCTAGATCTACTGTCTCTATGTCTCTATTGTACTATGACAGACCAGCTAGATCTACTGTCTCTATTATACTATGACAGACCAGGTAGATCTACTGTCTCTATTATATTATGACAGACCAGCTAGATCTACTGTCTCTATTGTAATATGACAGACCTGGTCGATACACTGTCTCTATTATATTATGACAGACCAGCTAGATCTACTGTCCCTATTATATTATGACAGACCAGCTAGATATACTTTCTCTATGTCTCTACTGTACTATGACAGACCAGCTAGATCTACTGTCTCTATTGTATTATGACAGACCAGCTAGATCTACTGTTTCTATTATACTATGACAGACCAGGTAGATCTACTGTCTCTATTATATTAAGACAGACCAAGTAGATATACTGTCTCTATTATATTATGACAGACCAGCTAGATCTACTGTGTCTATTATTTGATGACAGACCAGCTAGATCTACTGTCTCTATTATAATATGACAGCCCAGATAGATCTACTGTGTCTATTATTTGATGACAGACCAGCTAGATCTACTGTCTCTATTATATTATGACAGACCAGGTAGATCTACTGTCTCTATTATAATATCACAGCCCAGCTAGATCTACTGTGTCTATTATTTGATGACAGACCAGCTAGATCTACTGTCTCTATTCTAATTTGACAGACCAGGTAGATCTACTATCTCTATTATATTTTGACATGCCAGGTAGATCTATGTCTCTGTTATATTATGACAGACCAGCTAGATCTACTGTCTCTATTATATTTTGACATACCAGGTAGATCTACTGTCACTATTATATTATGACAGACCAGCTAGATCTACTGTCTCTGTTATATTTTGACAGACCTGGTAGATACACTGTCTCCATTATATTATGACAGACCAGCTAGATCTACTGTCCCTATTATATTATGACAGACCAGCTAGATCTACTGTCTCTATGTCTCTATTGTACTATGACAGACCAGCTAGATATATTGTCTCTATGTCTCTACTGTACTATGACAGACCAGCTAGATCTACTGTCTCTATTATACTATGACAGACCAGCTAGATCTACTGTCTCTATTGTATTATGACAGACCAGCTAGATCTACTGTCTCTATTATATTAAGACAGACCAAGTAGATATACTGTCTCTATTATATTATGACAGACCAGCTAGATCTACTGTGTCTATTATTTGATGACAGACCAGCTAGATCTACTGTCTCGATTCTAATTTGACAGACCAGGTAGATCTACTGTCTCTATTATAATATGACAGCCCAGATAGATCTACTGTGTCTATTATTTGATGACAGACCAGCTAGATCTACTGTCTCTATTATATTATGACACACCAGCTAGATCTACGGTCTCTATTATATTATGACAGACCTGGTAGATACACTGTCTCTATTATATTATGACAGACCAGCTAGATCTACTGTCTCTATTATATAATGACAGACCAGCTAGATCTACTGTCTCTATTATATTATGACAGACCAGCTAGATATACTGTCTCTATTATATTTTGACATGTCAGGTAGATCTACTGTCTCTGTTATATTATGACAGACCAGCTAGATCTACTGTCTCTATTATATTTTGACATACCAGGTAGATCTACTGTCTCTGTTATACTATGACAGACCAGCTAGATCTACTGTCTCTGTTATATTATGACAGACCTGGTAGATACACTGTCTCTATTATATTATGACAGACCAGCTAGATCTACTGTCCCTATTATATTATGACAGACCAGCTAGATCTACTGTCTCTATTTCTCTATTGTACTATGACAGACCAGCTAGATCTACTGTCTCTATTATACTATGACAGACCAGGTAGATCTACTGTCTCTATTATATTATGACAGACCAGATAGATCTACTGTCTCTATTGTATTATGACAGACCAGCTAGATCTACTGTTTCTATTATACTATGACAGACCAGGTAGATCTACTGTCTCTATTATATTATGACAGACCAAGTAGATATACTTTCTCTATTATATTATGACAGACCAGCTAGATCTACTGTGTCTATTATTTGATGACAGACCAGCTAGATCTACTGTCTCTATTCTAATTTGACAGGCCAGGTAGATCAGGTAGATCTACTGTCTCTATTATAATATGACAGCCCAGCTAGATCTACTGTCTCTATTATATTATGACAGACTGTCTCTATTATATTTTATATTTATATATATTTTGACATACCAGATCTACTGTCTCTATTATAATATGACATTATGACAGACCAGCTAGATCTACTGTCTCTATTGTATTATGACAGCATAGCTAGATCTACTATCTCTATTATATTATGACAGACCAGCTAGATCTACTGTCTCTATTATATTATGAGAGACCAGGTAGATATACCGACTCCATTATAAAATGACAGACCAGCTAGATCTATTCTCGCTATTGTATTATGACAGACCAGCTAGATCAATTGTCTCTATTATAATATGACAGACCAGCTAGATCTACTGTCTCTATTATAATATGACAGGCCGGCTAGATCTACTGTCTCTATTATATTATGACAGACCAGCTAGATCTATTGTCTCAATTATAATATGACATTATGACAGACCAGCTAGATCTACTGTCCCTATTATACTATGACAGACCAGCTAGATCTACTGTCTCTATTATATTATGACAGACCAGCTAGATCTACTGTCTCTATTATAAAATGACAGACCAGGTAGATATACTGTCTCTATTATATTATGACAGACCAGCTAAATCTACTGTCTCTATTTCTCTATTATGGTATGACAGACCAGCTAGATCTACTGTCTATTATATTATGACAGACCAGCTAGATCTACTGTCTATTATATTATGACAGACCAGCTAGATCTACTGTCTCTATTATAAAATGACAGACCAGCTAGATAAATTGGCTCTATTATAATATGACAGACCAGCTATATCTACTGTCTCTATTATAATATGACAGACCAGCTAGATCTACTGTCTCTATTGTATTATGACAGACCAGCTAGATTTACTGTCTCTATTATATTATGAGAGACCAGGTAGATATACAGACTCCATTATAAAATGACAGACCAGCTAGATCTATTCTCGCTATTGTATTATGACAGACCAGCTAGATAAATTGTCTCTATTATAATATGACAGACCAGCTAGATCTACTGTCTCTATTATAATATTACAGACCAGCTAGATCTATTGTCTCTATTATAATATGACATTATGACAGACCAGCTAGATCTACTGTTTCTATTGTTTTATGACAGACCAGCTAGATCTACTATCTCTATTATATTATGACAGACCAGCTAGATCTAGTGTCTCTATTATATTATGACAGACCAACTAAATCTACTGTCTCTATTATATTTTGACAGACCAGGTAGATCTACTGTCTCTATTATATTATGACAGACCAGCTAGATCTACTGTCTCTATTATATTTTGACAGACCAGGTAGATCTACTGTCCCTATTATACTATGACAGACCAGCTAGAGCTACTGTCTCTATTATATTATGACAGACCAGCTAGATCTACTGTCTCTATTATATTATGACAGACCAGGTAGATATACTGTCTCTATAATATTATGAAAGACCAGCTAAATCTACTGTCTCTATGTCTCTATTATGCTATGACAGACCAGCTAAATCTACTGTCTCTATTGTATTATGACAGACCAGCTAGATCTACTGTCTCTATTATATTATGACAGACCAGCTAGATCTACTGTCTCTATTATATTTTGACAGACCAGGTAGATCTACTGTCTCTATTATATTATGACAGACCAGCTAGATCTACTGTCTCTATTATATTATGACTTCTGTATTATGACAGACCAGGTCGATATACTGTCTCTATTATATTATGACAGACCAGGTAGATATACCGACTCCATTATAAAATGACAGACCAGCTAGATCTATTCTCGCTATTGTATTATGACAGACCAGCTAAATCAATTGTCTCTATTATAATATGACAGACCAGCCAGATTTACATTTACATTTAAGTCATTTAGCAGACGCTCTTATCCAGAGCGACTTACAAATTGGTGCATTCACCTTATGACATCCAGTAGAACAGTCACTTTACAATAGTGCATCTAAATCTTAAAGGGGGGTGAGAAGGATTACTTATCCTTTCCTAGGTATTCCTTAAAGAGGTGGGGTTTCAGGTGTCTCCGGAAGGTGGTGATTGACTCCGCTGTCCTGGCGTCGTGAGGGAGTTTGTTCCACCATTGGGGGGCCAGAGCAGCGAACAGTTTTGACTGGGCTGAGCGGCAACTGTACTTCCTCAGTAGTAGGGAGGCGAGCAGGCCAGAGGTGGATGATCGCAGTGCCCTTGTTTGGGTGTAGGGCCTGGTCAGAGCCTGGAGGTACTGAGGTGCCGTTCCCTCACAGCTCCATAGGCAAGCACCATGGTCTTGTAGCGGATGCGAGCTTCAACTGGAAGCCAGTGGAGAGAGCGGAGGAGCGGGGTGACGTGAGAGAACTTGGGAAGGTTGAACACCAGACGGGCTGCGGCGTTCTGGATGAGTTGTAGGGGTTTAATGGCACAGGCAGGGAGCCCAGCCAACAGCGAGTTGCAGTAATCCAGACGGGAGATGACAAGTGCCTGGATTAGGACCTGCGCCGCTTCCTGTGTGAGGCAGGGTCGAACTCTGCGGATGTTGTAGAGCATGAACCTACAGGAACGGGCCACCGCCTTGATGTTAGTTGAGAACGATAGGGTGTTGTCCAGGATCACGCCAAGGTTCTTAGCGCTCTGGGAGGAGGACACAATGGAGTTGTCAACCGTGATGGCGAGATCATGGAACGGGCAGTCCTTCCCCGGGAGGAAGAGCAGCTCCGTCTTGCCGAGGTTCAGCTTGAGGTGGTGATCCGTCATCCACACTGATATGTCTGCCAGACATGCAGAGATGGGATTCGCCACCTGGTCATCAGAAGGTGGAAAGGAGAAGATTAATTGTGTGTCGTCTGCATAGCAATGATAGGAGAGACCATGTGAGGTTATGACAGAGCCAAGTGACTTGGTGTATAGCGAGAATAGGAGAGGGTCTAGAACAGAGCGCTGGGGGACACCAGTGGTGAGAGCGCGTGGTGAGGAGACAGATTCTCGCCACGCCACCTGGTAGGAGCGACCTGTCAGGTAGGACGCAATCCAAGCGTGGGCCGCGCCGGAGATGCCCAACTCGGAGAGGGTGGAGAGGAGGATCTGATGGTTCACAGTATCGAAGGCAGCCGATAGGTCTAGAAGGATGAGAGCAGAGGAGAGAGAGTTAGCTTTAGCGGTGCGGAGCGCCTCCGTGATACAGAGAAGAGCAGTCTCAGTTGAATGACTAGTCTTGAAACCAGTCTTGGAACCTGACTGATCTACTGTCTATTTTATTATGACATACCAGCTAGATCTACTGTCTATTATATTATGACAGACCAGCTAGATATACTGTCTATTTTATTATGACAGACCAGCTAGATCTACTGTCTCTATTGTATTATGACAGTCCAGCTAGATCTAATGTTTCTATTATATTATGAGAGACCAGGTAGATATACCGACTCCATTATAAAATGACAGACCAGCTAGATCTATTCTCGCTATTGTATTATGACAGACCAGCTAGATCAATTGTCTCTATTATAATATGACAGACCAGCTAGATCTACTATCTCTATTATATTATGACAGACCAGCTAGATCTAATGTCTATTATATTATGACAGACCAGATAAATCTACTGTCTCTATTGTATTATGACAGACCAGCTAGATCTACTGTCTCTATTATATTATGACAGACCAGCTAGATCTATTGTCTCAATTATAATATGACATTATGACAGACCAGCTAGATCTACTGTCCCTATTATACTATGACAGACCAGCTAGATCTACTGTCTCTATTATATTATGACAGACCAGCTAGATCTACTGTCTCTATTATAAAATGACAGACCAGGTAGATATACTGTCTCTATTATATTATGACAGACCAGCTAGATCTACTGTCTCTATTTTATTATGACAGACCAGCTAGATCTACTGTCTCTATTATATTATGAGAGACCAGGTAGATATACAGACTCCATTATAAAATGACAGACCAGCTAGATCTATTCTCGCTATTGTATTATGACAGACCAGCTAGATAAATTGTCTCTATTATAATATGACAGACCAGCTATATCTACTGTCACTATTATAATATGACAGACCAGCTAGATCTACGGTCTCTATTATATTATGACAGACCAGCTAGATCTAGTGGCTCTATTATATAATGACAGACCAACTAAATCTACTGTCTCTATTATATTTTGACAGACCAGGTAGATCTACTGTCTCTATTATATTATGACAGACCAGCTAGATCTACTGTCTCTATTATATTATGAAAGACCAGCTAAATCTACTGTCTCTATGTCTCTATTATGCTATGACAGACCAGCTAAATCTACTGTCTCTATTGTATTATGACAGACCAGCTAGATCTACTGTCTCTATTATATTATGACAGACCAGCTAGATCTACTGTCTCTATTATATTATGACAGACCAGCTAGATCTACTGTCTCTTCTGTATTATGACAGACCAGGTCGATATACTGTCTCTATTATATTATGACAGACCAGGTAGATATACTGTCTCTATTATATTATGACAGACCAGGTAGATATACTGTCTCTATTATATTATGACAGACCAGCTAGATCTACTGTCTATTTTATTATGACAGACCAGCTAGATCTACTGTCTCTATTGTATTATGACAGACCAGCTAGATCTACTGTCTCTATTATATTTTGACAGACCAGGTAGATCTACTGTCCCTATTATACTATGACAGACCAGCTAGATCTACTGTCTCTATTATATTATGACAGACCAGCTAGATCTACTGTCTCTATTATATTATGACAGACCAGCTAGATCTACTGTGTCTATTATATTATGACAGACCAGCTAGATCTACTGTCTATTTTATTATGACAGACCAGCTAGATCTACTGTCTCTTCTGTATTATGACAGACCAGGTCGATATACTGTCTCTATTATATTATGACAGACCAGGTAGATATACTGTCTCTATTATATTATGACAGACCAGCTAGATCTACTGTCTATTATATTATGACAGACCAGCTAGATCTACTGTCTATTTTATTATGACAGACCAGCTAGATCTACTGTCTCTATTATATTATGAGAGATCAGGTAGATATACCGACTCCATTATAAAATGACAGACCAGCGAGATCTATTCTCGCAATTGTATTATGACAGACAAGCTAGATAAATTGTCTCTATTATAATATGACATTATGACAGACCAGCTAGATCTACTGTTTCTATTGTATTATGACAGACCAGCTAGATCTACTATCTCTATTTTATTATGACAGACCAGCTAGATCTAGTGTCTCTATTATATTATGACAGACCAACTAAATCTACTGTCTCTATTATATTTTGACAGACCAGGTAGATCTACTGTCTCTATTATATTATGACAGACCAGCTAGATCTACTGTCTCTATTATATTATGAAAGACCAGCTAAATCTACTGTCTCAATGTCTCTATTATGCTATGACAGACCAGCTAAATCTACTGTCTCTGTTGTATTATGACAGACCAGCTAGATCTACTGTCTCTATTATATTATGACAGACCAGCTAGATCTACTGTCTCTATTATATTATGACAGACCAGCTAGATCTACTGTCTCTTCTGTATTATGACAGACCAGGTCGATATACTGTCTCTATTATATTATGACAGACCAGGTAGATATACTGTCTCTATTATATTATGACAGACCAGGTAGATATACTGTCTCTATTATATTATGACAGACCAGCTAGATCTACTGTCTATTATATTATGACAGACCAGGTAGATCTACTGCCTATTTAATTATCACAGACCAGCTAGATCTACTGTCTCTATTATATTTTGACAGACCAGGTAGATCTACTGTCCCTATTATACTATGACAGACCAGGTAGATATACTGTCTCTATTATATTATGACAGACCAGCTAGATCTACTGTCTCTATTGTATTATGACAGACCAGCTAGATTTACTGTCTCTATTATATTATGACAGACCAGCTAGATCTACTGTCTATACTATATTATGACAGACCAGCTAGATCTACTGTCTCTTCTGTATTATGACAGACCAGGTCGATATACTGTCTCTATTATATTATGACAGACCAGGTAGATATACTGTCTCTATTATATTATGACAGACCAGGTAGATATACTGTCTCTATTATATTATGACAGACCAGCTAGATCTACTGTCTATTATATTATGACAGACCAGCTAGATCTACTGTCTATTTTATTATGACAGACCAGCTAGATCTACTGTCTCTATAATATTTTGACAGACCAGGTAGATCTACTGTCCCTATTATACTATGACAGACCAGCTAGATCTACTGTCTCTATTATATTATGACAGACCAGCTAGATCTACTGTCTCTATTGTATTATGACAGACCAGCTAGATCTACTGTCTCTATTATATTATGACAGACCAGCTAGATCTACTGTGTCTATTATATTATGACAGACCAGCTAGATCTACTGTCTATTATATTATGACAGACCAGCTAGATCTACTGTCTATTTTAGTATGACAGACCAGCTAGATCTACTGTCTCTATTATATTATGAGAGACCAGGTAGATATACCGACTCCATTATAAAATGACAGACCAGCTAGATCTATTCTCGCTATTGTATTATGACAGACCAGCTAGATCAATCGTCTCTATTATAATATGACAGACCAGCTAGATCTATTCTCGCTATTGTATTATGACAGACCAGCTAGATCAATCGTCTCTATTATAATATGACAGACCAGCTAGATCTACTGTCTCTATTATAATATGACATTATGACAGACCAGCTAGATCTACTGTCTCTATTGTATTATGACAGCATAGCTAGATCTACTATCTCTATTGTATTATGACAGACCAGCTAGATCTAGTGTCTCTATTATATTATGACAGACCAACTAAATCTACTGTCTCTATTATATTATGACAGACCAGCCAGATCTACTGTGTCTATTATATTATGACAGACCAGCTAGATCTACTGTCTATTATATTATAACAGACCAGCTAGATATACTGTCTATTCTATTATGACAGACCAGCTAGATCTACTGTCTCTATTGTATTATGACAGACCAGCTAGATCTACTGTCTCTATTATATTATGACAGACCAGCTAGATATACTGTCTATTTTATTATGACAGACCAGCTAGATCTACTGTCTCTATTATATTATGACAGACCAGCTAGATCTAGTGTCTCTATTATATTATGACAGACCAACTAAATCTACTTTCTCTATTATATTTTGACAGACCAGGTAGCTCTACTGTCTCTATTATATTATGACAGACCAGCTAGATCTACTGTCTCTATTATATTATGAAAGACCAGCTAAATCTACTGTCTCAATGTCTCTATTATGCTATGACAGACCAGCTAAATCTACTGTCTCTATTGTATTATGACAGACCAGCTAGATCTACTGTCTCTATTATATTATGACAGACCAGCTAGATCTACTGTCTCTATTATATTATGACAGACCAGCTAGATCTACTGTCTCTTCTGTATTATGACAGACCAGGTCGATCTACTGTCTCTATTATATTATGACAGACCAGGTAGATATACTGTCTCTATTATATTATGACAGACCAGGTAGATATACTGTCTCTATTATATTATGACAGACCAGCTAGATCTACTGTCTATTATATTATGACAGACCAGGTAGATCTACTGTCCTATTTAATTATCACAGACCAGCTAGATCTACTGTCTCTATTATATTATGACAGACCAGGTAGATCTACTGTCCCTATTATACTATGACAGACCAGCTAGATCTACTGTCTCTATTATATTATGACAGACCAGCTAGATCTATGTCTCTATTGTATTATGACAGACCAGCTAGATTTACTGTCTCTATTATATTATGACAGACCAGCTAGATCTACTGTCTATACTATATTATGACAGACCAGCTAGATCTACTGTCTCTTCTGTATTATGACAGACCAGGTCGATATACTGTCTCTATTATATTATGACAGACCAGGTAGATATACTGTCTCTATTATATTATGACAGACCAGGTAGATCTACTGTCTCTATTATATTATGACAGACCAGCTAGATCTACTGTCTATTATATTATGACAGACCAGCTAGATCTACTGTCTATTTTATTATGACAGACCAGCTAGATCTACTGTCTCTATTATATTTTGACAGACCAGGTAGATCTACTGTCCCTATTATACTATGACAGACCATCTAGATCTACTGTCTCTATTATATTATGACAGACCAGCTAGATCTACTGTCTCTATTGTATTATGACAGACCAGCTAGATCTACTGTCTCTATTATATTATGACAGACCAGCTAGATCTACTGTGTCTATTATATTATGACAGACCAGCCAGATCTACTGTCTATTATATTATGACAGACCAGCTAGATCTACTGTCTATTTTAGTATGACAGACCAGCTAGATCTACTGTCTCTATTATATTATGAGAGACCAGGTAGATATACCGACTCCATTATAAAATGACAGACCAGCTAGATCTATTCTCCCTATTGTATTATGACAGACCAGCTAGATCAATCGTCTCTATTATAATATGACAGACCAGCTAGATCTATTCTCGCTATTGTATTATGACAGACCAGCTAGATCAACTCGTCTCTATTATAATATGACAGACCAGCTAGATCTACTTCTCGCTATTGTATTATGACAGACCAGCTAGATCAATCGTCTCTATTATAATATGACAGACCAGCTAGATCTACTGTCTCTATTATAATATGACATTATGACAGACCAGCTAGATCTACTGTCTCTATTGTATTATGACAGCATAGCTAGATATACTGTCTCTATTGTATTATGACAGACCAGCTAGATCTAGTGTCTCTATTATATTATGACAGACCAACTAAATCTACTGTCTCTATTATATTATGACAGACCAGCCAGATCTACTGTGTCTATTATATTATGACAGACCAGCTAGATCTACTGTCTATTATATTATAACAGACCAGCTATATATACTGTCTCTATTATATTATGACAGACCAGCTAGATCTACTGTCTCTATTGTATTATGACAGACCAGCTAGATCTACTGTCTCTATTATATTATTACAGACCAGGTAGATATACTGTCTCTATTCTATTATGACAGACCAGCTAGATCTACTGTCTCTATTATATTATGACAGACCAGCTAGATCTAGTGTCTCTATTATATTATGACAGACCAACTAAATCTACTGTCTCTATTATATTATGACAGACCAGGTAGATCTACTGTCTCTATTATATTATGACAGACCAGCTAGATCTACTGTCTCTATTATATTATGAAAGACCAGCTAAATCTACTGTCTCAATGTATAATTATGCTATGACAGACCAGCTAAATCTACTGTCTCTATTGTATTATGACAGACCAGCTAGATCTACTGTCTCTATTATATATGACAGACCAGCTAGATCTACTGTCTCTATTATATTATGACAGACCAGCTAGATCTACTGTCTCTTTGTATTATGACAGACCAGGTCGATATACTGTCTCTATTATATTATGACAGACCAGGTAGATATACTGTCTCTATTATATTATGACAGACCAGGTAGATATACTGTCTCTATTATATTATGACAGACCAGCTAGATCTACTGTGTCTATTATATATGACAGACCAGGTAGATCTACTGCCTATTAATTATCACAGACCAGCTAGATCTACTGTCTCTATTATATTTTGACAGACCAGGTAGATCTACTGTCCCCATTATACTATGACAGACCAGCTAGATCTACTGTCTCTATTATATTATGACAGACCAGCTAGATCAACTGTCTCTATTGTATTATGACAGACCAGCTAGATTTACTGTCTCTATTATATTATGACAGACCAGCTAGATCTACTGTCTATACTATATTATGACAGACCAGCTAGATCTACTGTCTCTTCTGTATTATGACAGACCAGGTCGAAATACTGTCTCTATTATATTATGACAGACCAGGTAGATCTACTGTCTCTATTATATTATGACAGACCAGGTAGATATACTGTCTCTATTATATTATGACAGACCAGCTAGATCTACTGTCTATTATATTATGACAGACCAGCTAGATCTACTGTCTCTTTTATTATGACAGACCAGCTAGATCTACTGTCTCTATTATATTTTGACAGACCAGGTAGATCTACTGTCCCTATTATACTATGACAGACCATCTAGATCTACTGTCTCTATTATATTATGACAGACCAGCTAGAAATCTACTGTCTCTATTGTATTATGACAGACCAGCTAGATCTACTGTCTCTATTATATTATGACAGACCAGCTAGATCTACTGTGTCTATTATATTATGACAGACCAGCTAGATCTACTGTCTATTATATTATGACAGACCAGCTAGATCTACTTATTTTAGTATGACAGACCAGCTAGATCTACTGTCTCTATTATATTATGAGAGACCAGGTAGATATACTGTCTCTTTATTATAAAATGACAGACCAGCTAGATATATTCTCGCTATTGTATTATGACAGACCAGCTAGATCAATCGTCTCTATTATAATATGACAGACCAGCTAGATCTATTCTCGCTATTGTATTATGACAGACCAGCTAGATCAATCGTCTCTATTATAATATGACAGACCAGCTAGATCTACTGTCTCTATTATAATATGACATTATGACAGACCAGCTAGATCTACTGTCTCTATTGTATTATGACAGCATAGCTAGATCTACTATCTCTATTGTATTATGACAGACCAGCTAGATCTAGTGTCTCTATTATATTATGACAGACCAACTAAATCTACTGTCTCTATTATATTATGACAGACCAGCCAGATCTACTGTGTCTATTATATTATGACAGACCAGCTAGATATACTGTCTATTGTATTATGACAGACCAGCTAGATCTACTGTCTCTATTATATTATTAGAGACCAGGTAGATATACCGTCTCCATTATAAATGACAGACCAGCTAGATCTATTCTCGCTATTGTATTATGACAGACCAGCTAGATCAATTGTCTCTATTATAATATGACAGACCAGCTAGATCTACTGTCTCTATTATAATATGACATTATGACAGACCAGCTAGATCTACTATCTCTATTATATTATGACAGACCAGGTAGATCTACTGTCCCTATTATATTATGACAGACCATCTAGATCTACTGTCTCTATTATATTATGACAGACCAGCTAGATCTACTGTCTCTATTGTATTATGACAGACCAGCTAGATCTACTGTCTCTATTATATTATGACAGACCAGCTAGATCTACTGTGTCTATTATATTATGACAGACCAGCTAGATCTACTGTCTATTATATTATGACAGACCAGCTAGATCTACTGTCTATTTTAGTATGACAGACCAGCTAGATCTACTGTCTCTATTATATTATGACAGACCAGGTAGATATACCGACTCCATTATAAAATGACAGACCAGCTAGATCTATTCTCGCTATTGTATTATGACAGACCAGCTAGATCAATCGTCTCTATTATAATATGACAGACCAGCTAGATCTATTCTCTATTATATTGTATTATGACAGACCAGCTAGATCAATCGTCTCTATTATAATATGACAGACCAGCTAGATCTACTGTCTCTATTATAATATGACATTATGACAGACCAGCTAGATCTACTGTCTCTATTGTATTATGACAGCATAGCTAGATCTACTATCTCTATTGTATTATGACAGACCAGCTAGATCTAGTGTCTCTATTATATTATGACAGACCAACTAAATCTACTGTCTCTATTATATTATGACAGACCAGCTAGATCTACTGTCTCTATTATATTATGACAGACCAGCTAGATATACTGTCTATTGTATTATGACAGACCAGCTAGATCTACTGTCTCTATTATATTATTAGAGACCAGGTAGATATACTGACTCCATTATAAAATGACAGACCAGCTAGATCTACTTCTCGCTATTGTATTATGACAGACCAGCTAGATCAATTGTCTCTATTATAATATGACAGACCAGCTAGATCTACTGTCTCTATTATAATATGACATTATGACAGACCAGCTAGATCTACTATCTCTATTATATTATGACAGACCAGCTAGATCTACTGTCTCTATTATATTATGACAGACCAACTAAATCTACTGTCTCTATTATATTTTGACAGACCATGTAGATCTACTGTCTCTATTATATTATGACAGACCAGCTAGATATACTGTCTCTATTATATTTTGACAGACCAGGTAGATCTACTGTCCCTATTATACTTTGACAGACCAGCTAGATCTACTGTCTCTATTATATTATGACAGACCAGCTAGATCTACTGTCTCTATTATATTATGACAGACCAGCAAGATCTACTGTCTCTATTATAAAATGACAGACCAGGTAGATATACTGTCTCTATTATATTATGACAGACCAGCTAAATCTACTGTCTATATGTCTCTATTATGGTATGACAGAGCAGCTAAATCTACTGTCTCTATTGTATTATGACAGACCAGCTAGATCTACTGTCTCTATTGTATTATGACAGACCAGCTAGATGTACTGTCTCTATTATATTATGACAGACCAGCTAGATCTACTGTCTATTATATTATGACAGACCAGCTAGATCTACTGTCTATTTTATTATGACAGACCAGCTAGATCTACTGTCTCTTCTGTATTATGACAGACCAGGTCGATATACTGTCTCTATTATATTATGACAGACCAGGTAGATATACTGTCTCTATTATATTATGACAGACCAGCTAGATATAGTGTCTCTATTATATTATGACAGACCAGCTAGATCTACTGTCTATTATATTATGACAGACCAGCTAGATCTACTGTCTATTTTATTATGACAGACCAGCTAGATCTACTGTCTCTATTATATTTTGACAGACCAGGTAGATCTACTGTCCCTATTATACTATGACAGACCATCTAGATCTACTGTCTCTATTATATTATGACAGACCAGCTAGATCTACTGTCTCTATTGTATTATGACAGACCAGCTAGATCTACTGTCTCTATTATATTATGACAGACCAGCTAGATCTACTGTGTCTATTATATTATGACAGACCAGCTAGATCTACTGTCTATTATATTATGACAGACCAGCTAGATCTACTGTCTATTTTAGTATGACAGACCAGCTAGATCTACTGTCTCTATTATATTATGAGAGACCAGGTAGATATACCGACTCCATTATAAAATGACAGACCAGCTAGATCTATTCTCTATTGTATTATGACAGACCAGCTAGATCAATCGCCTCTATTATAATATGACAGACCAGCTAGATCTATTCTCGCTATTGTATTATGACAGACCAGCTAGATCAATCGTCTCTATTATAATATGACAGACCAGCTAGATCTACTGTCTCTATTATAATATGACATTATGACAGACCAGCTAGATCTACTGTCTCTATTGTATTATGACAGACCAGCTAGATCTACTATCTCTATTATATTATGACAGACCAGCTAGATCTAGTGTCTCTATTATATTATGACAGACCAACTAAATCTACTGTCTCTATTATAGTATGACAGACCAGCCAGATCTACTGTGTCTATTATATTATGACAGACCAGCTAGATATACTGTCTATTTTATTATGACAGACCAGCTAGATCTACTGTCTCTACTATATTATGAGAGACCAGGTCGATATACCGACTCCATTATAAAATGACAGACCAGCTAGATCTATTCTCGCTATTGTATTATGACAGACCAGCTAGATCAATTGTCTCTATTATAATATGACAGACCAGCTAGATCTACTGTCTCTATTATAATATGACATTATGACAGACCAGCTAGATCTACTATCTCTATTATATTATGACAGACCAGCTAGATCTAGTGTCTCTATTATATTATGACAGACCAACTAAATCTACTGTCTCTATTATATTTTGACAGACCAGGTAGATCTACTGTCTCTATTATATTATGACAGACCAGCTAGATATACTGTCTCTATTATATTTTGACAGACCAGGTAGATCTACTGTCCCTATTATACTATGACAGACCAGCTAGATCTACTGTCTCTATTATATTATGACAGACCAGCTAGATCTACTGTCTCTATTATATTATGACAGACCAGCTAGATCTACTGTCTCTATTATAAAATGACAGACCAGGTAGATATACTGTCTCTATTATATTATGACAGACCAGCTAAATCTACTGTTTCTATGTCTCTATTATGGTATGACAGAGCAGCTAAATCTACTGTCTCTATTGTATTATGACAGACCAGCTAGATCTACTGTCTCTATTGTATTATGACAGACCAGCTAGATCTACTGTCTCTATTATATTATAACAGACCAGCTAGATCTACTGTGTCTATTATATTATGACAGACCAGCTAGATCTACTGTCTATACTATATTATGACAGACCAGCTAGATCTACTGTCTCTTCTGTATTATGACAGACCAGGTCGATATACTGTCTCTATTATATTATGACAGACCAGGTAGATATACTGTCTCTATTATATTATGACAGACCAGGTAGATATACTGTCTCTATTATATTATGACAGACCAGCTAGATCTACTGTCTATTATATTATGACAGACCAGCTAGATCTACTGTCTATTTTATTATGACAGACCAGCTAGATCTACTGTCTCTATAATATTTTGACAGACCAGGTAGATCTACTGTCCCTATTATACTATGACAGACCAGCTAGATCTACTGTCTCTATTATATTATGACAGACCAGCTAGATCTACTGTCTCTATTGTATTATGACAGACCAGCTAGATCTACTGTCTCTATTATATTATGACAGACCAGCTAGATCTACTGTGTCTATTATATTATGACAGACCAGCTAGATCTACTGTCTATTATATTATGACAGACCAGCTAGATCTACTGTCTATTTTAGTATGACAGACCAGCTAGATCTACTGTCTCTATTATATTATGAGAGACCAGGTAGATATACCGACTCCATTATAAAATGACAGACCAGCTAGATCTATTCTCGCTATTGTATTATGACAGACCAGCTAGATCAATCGTCTCTATTATAATATGACAGACCAGCTAGATCTGTTCTCGCTATTGTATTATGACAGACCAGCTAGATCAATCGTCTCTATTATAATATGACAGACCAGCTAGATCTACTGTCTCTATTATAATATGACATTATGACAGACCAGCTAGATCTACTGTCTCTATTGTATTATGACAGCATAGCTAGATCTACTATCTCTATTGTATTATGACAGACCAGCTAGATCTAGTGTCTCTATTATATTATGACAGACCAACTAAATCTACTGTCTCTATTATATTATGACAGACCAGCCAGATCTACTGTGTCTATTATATTATGACAGACCAGCTAGATCTACTGTCTATTATATTATAACAGACCAGCTATATATACTGTCTATTCTATTATGACAGACCAGCTAGATCTACTGTCTCTATTGTATTATGACAGACCAGCTAGATCTACTGTCTCTATTATATTATTAGAGACCAGGTAGATATACTGTCTATTCTATTATGACAGACCAGCTAGATCTACTGTCTCTATTATATTATGACAGACCAGCTAGATCTAGTGTCTCTATTATATTATGACAGACCAACTAAATCTACTGTCTCTATTATATTTTGACAGACCAGGTAGATCTACTGTCTCTATTATATTATGACAGACCAGCTAGATCTACTGTCTCTATTATATTATGAAAGACCAGCTAAATCTACTGTCTCAATGTCTCTATTATGCTATGACAGACCAGCTAAATCTACTGTCTCTATTGTATTATGACAGACCAGCTAGATCTACTGTCTCTATTATATTATGACAGACCAGCTAGATCTACTGTCTCTATTATATTATGACAGACCAGCTAGATCTACTGTCTCTTCTGTATTATGACAGACCAGGTCGATATACTGTCTCTATTATATTATGACAGACCAGGTAGATATACTGTCTCTATTATATTATGACAGACCAGGTAGATATACTGTCTCTATTATATTATGACAGACCAGCTAGATCTACTGTCTATTATATTATGACAGACCAGGTAGATCTACTGCCTATTTAATTATCACAGACCAGCTAGATCTACTGTCTCTATTATATTTTGACAGACCAGGTAGATCTACTGTCCCTATTATACTATGACAGACCAGCTAGATCTACTGTCTCTATTATATTATGACAGACCAGCTAGATCTACTGTCTCTATTGTATTATGACAGACCAGCTAGATTTACTGTCTCTATTATATTATGACAGACCAGCTAGATCTACTGTCTATACTATATTATGACAGACCAGCTAGATCTACTGTCTCTTCTGTATTATGACAGACCAGGTCGATATACTGTCTCTATTATATTATGACAGACCAGGTAGATATACTGTCTCTATTATATTATGACAGACCAGGTAGATATACTGTCTCTATTATATTATGACAGACCAGCTAGATCTACTGTCTATTATATTATGACAGACCAGCTAGATCTACTGTCTATTTTATTATGACAGACCAGCTAGATCTACTGTCTCTATTATATTTTGACAGACCAGGTAGATCTACTGTCCCTATTATACTATGACAGACCATCTAGATCTACTGTCTCTATTATATTATGACAGACCAGCTAGATCTACTGTCTCTATTGTATTATGACAGACCAGCTAGATCTACTGTCTCTATTATATTATGACAGACCAGCTAGATCTACTGTGTCTATTATATTATGACAGACCAGCTAGATCTACTGTCTATTATATTATGACAGACCAGCTAGATCTACTGTCTATTTTAGTATGACAGACCAGCTAGATCTACTGTCTCTATTATATTATGAGAGACCAGGTAGATATACCGACTCCATTATAAAATGACAGACCAGCTAGATCTATTCTCGCTATTGTATTATGACAGACCAGCTAGATCAATCGTCTCTATTATAATATGACAGACCAGCTAGATCTATTCTCGCTATTGTATTATGACAGACCAGCTAGATCAATCGTCTCTATTATAATATGACAGACCAGCTAGATCTACTGTCTCTATTATAATATGACATTATGACAGACCAGCTAGATCTACTGTCTCTATTGTATTATGACAGCATAGCTAGATCTACTATCTCTATTATATTATGACAGACCAGCTAGATCTAGTGTCTCTATTATATTATGACAGACCAACTAAATCTACTGTCTCTATTATATTATGACAGACCAGCCAGATCTACTGTGTCTATTATATTATGACAGACCAGCTAGATATACTGTCTATTTTATTATGACAGACCAGCTAGATCTACTGTCTCTACTATATTATGAGAGACCAGGTCGATATACCGACTCCATTATAAAATGACAGACCAGCTAGATCTATTCTCGCTATTGTATTATGACAGACCAGCTAGATCAATTGTCTCTATTATAATATGACAGACCAGCTAGATCTACTGTCTCTATTATAATATGACATTATGACAGACCAGCTAGATCTACTATCTCTATTATATTATGACAGACCAGCTAGATCTAGTGTCTCTATTATATTATGACAGACCAACTAAATCTACTGTCTCTATTATATTTTGACAGACCATGTAGATCTACTGTCTCTATTATATTATGACAGACCAGCTAGATCTACTGTCTCTATTATATTTTGACAGACCAGGTAGATCTACTGTCCCTATTATACTATGACAGACCAGCTAGATCTACTGTCTCTATTATATTATGACAGACCAGCTAGATCTACTGTCTCTATTATATTATGACAGACCAGCTAGATCTACTGTCTCTATTATAAAATGACAGACCAGGTAGATATACTGTCTCTATTATATTATGACAGACCAGCTAAATCTACTGTTTCTATGTCTCTATTATGGTATGACAGAGCAGCTAAATCTACTGTCTCTATTGTATTATGACAGACCAGCTAGATCTACTGTCTCTATTGTATTATGACAGACCAGCTAGATCTACTGTCTCTATTATATTATAACAGACCAGCTAGATCTACTGTGTCTATTATATTATGACAGACCAGCTAGATCTACTGTCTCTTCTGTATTATGACAGACCAGCTCGATATACTGTCTCTATTATATTATGACAGACCAGGTCGATATACTGTCTCTATTATATTATGACAGACCAGCTAAATCTACTGTTTCTATGTCTCTATTATGTTATGACAGACCAGCTAAATCTACTGTCTCTATTGTATTATGACAGACCAGGTAGATCTACTGTCTCTATTATATTATGACAGACCAGCTAGATCTACTGTCTCTATTATATTATGACAGACCATCTAGATCTACTGTCTCTTCTGTATTATGACAGACCAGGTCAATATACTGTCTCTATTATATTATGACAGACCAGGTAGATATACTGTCTCTATTATATTATGACAGACCAGGTCGATATACTGTCTCTATTATATTATGACAGACCAGCTAGATCTACTGTGTCTATTATATTATGACAGAGCAGCTAGATCTACTGTCTATTATATTATGACAGACCAGCTAGATCTACTGTCTATTATATAATGACAGACCAGCTAGATCTACTGTCTATTTTATTATGACAGACCAGCTAGATCTACTGTCTCTATAATATTTTGACAGACCAGGTAGATCTACTGTCCCTATTATACTATGACAGACCAGCTAGATCTACTGTCTCTATTGTATTATGACAGACCAGCTAGATCTACTGTCTCTATTATATTATGACAGACCAGCTAGATCTACTGTGTCTATTATATTATGACAGACCAGCTAGATCTACTGTCTATTATATTATGACAGACCAGCTAGATCTACTGTCTATTTTAGTATGACAGACCAGCTAGATCTACTGTCTCTATTATATTATGAGAGACCAGGTAGATATACCGACTCCATTATAAAATGACAGACCAGCTAGATCTATTCTCGCTATTGTATTATGACAGACCAGCTAGATCAATCGTCTCTATTATAATATGACAGACCAGCTAGATCTATTCTCGCTATTGTATTATGACAGACCAGCTAGATCAATCGTCTCTATTATAATATGACAGACCAGCTAGATCTACTGTCTCTATTATAATATGACATTATGACAGACCAGCTAGATCTACTGTCTCTATTGTATTATGACAGCATAGCTAGATCTACTATCTCTATTATATTATGACAGACCAGCTAGATCTAGTGTCTCTATTATATTATGACAGACCAACTAAATCTACTGTCTCTATTATATTTTGACAGACCAGGTAGATCTACTGTCACTATTATACTATGACAGACCAGCTAGATCTACTGTCTCTATTATATTATGACAGACCAGCTAGATCTACTGTCTCTATTATAAAATGACAGACCAGGTAGATATACTGTCTCTATTATATTATGACAGACCAGCTAAATCTACTGTCTCTATGTCTCTATTATGGTATGACAGAGCAGCTAAATCTACTGTCTCTATTGTGTTATGACAGACCAGCTAGATCTACTATCTCTATTATATTATGACAGGCCAACTAAATCTACTGTCTCTATTATATTTTGACAGACCAGGTAGATCTACTGTCTCTATTATATTATGACAGACCAGCTAGATCTACTGTCTCTATTATATTATGACAGACCAGGTAGATCTACTGTCTCTATTATATTATAACAGACCAGCTAGATCTACTGTGTCTATTATATTATGACAGACCAGCTAGATCTACTATCTCTATTATATTATGACAGACCAGCTAGATCTAGTGTCTCTATTATATTATGACAGACCAACTAAATCTACTGTCTCTATTGTATTTTGACAGACCAGGTAGATCTACTGTCTCTATTATATTATGACAGACCAGCTAGATCTACTGTCTCTATTATATTATAACAGACCAGCTAGATCTACTGTGTCTATTATATTATGACAGACCAACTAAATCTACTGTCTCTATTATATTATGACAGACCAGCTAAATCTACTGTTTCTATGTCTCTATTATGGTATGACAGAGCAGCTAAATCTACTGTCTCTATTGTATTATGACAGACCAGCTAGATCTACTGTCTCTATTGTATTATGACAGACCAGCTAGATCTACTGTCTCTATTATATTATAACAGACCAGCTAGATCTACTGTGTCTATTATATTATGACAGACCAGCTAGATCTACTGTCTCTTCTGTATTATGACAGACCAGGTCGATATACTGTCTCTATTATATTATGACATACCAGCTAGATCTACTGTCTCTATTATATTATGACAGACCAGGTCGATATACTGTCTCTATTATATTATGACAGACCAGGTAGATCTACTGTCTCTATTGTATTATGACAGACCAGCTAGATCTACTGTGTCTATTATATTATGACAGACCAGCTAGATCTACTGTCTATTATATTATGACAGACCAGCTAGATGTACTGTCTATTTTATTATGACAGACCAGCTAGATCTACTGTCTCTATTGTATTATGACAGACCAGCTAGATCTATTGTCTCTATTATATTATGAGAGACCAGGTAGATATACCGACTCCATTATAAAATGACAGACCAGCTAGATCTATTCTCGCTATTGTATTATGACAGACCAGCTAGATCAATTGTCTCTATTATAATATGACAGACCAGCTAGATCTATTGTCTCTATTATACTATGACAGACCAGCAAGATCTACTGTCTCTATTATATTATGACAGACCAGCTAGATCTACTGTCTCTATTATATTATGACAGACCAGCTAGATCTACTGTCTCTATTATGAAATGACAGACCAGGTAGATATACTGTCTCTATTATATTATGACAGACCAGCTAAATCTACTTTCTCTATGTCTCTATTATGGTATGACAGAGCAGCTAAATCTACTGTCTCTATTGTATTATGACAGACCAGCTAGATCTACTGTCTCTATCGCCGACTGAGATGGCCGCCTCGCTTCGCGTTCCTAGGAAACTATGCAGTTTTTGTTTTTTTACGTGTTATTTCTTACATTAGTACCCCAGGTCATCTTAGGTTTCATTACATACAGTCGAGAAGAACTACTGAATATAAGATCAGCGTCAACTCACCATCAGTACGACCAAGAATATGTTTTCCGCGACGCGGATCCTGTGTTCTGCCTTACAAACAGGACAACGGAATGGATCGCTTGCAGCGACCCAAGGAAACGACTACGAAAAGAGGGAAACGCGGCGGTGTTCTGGTCAGACTCCGAAAAGGGGCACATCGCGCACCACTTCCCAGTATTCTTCTTGCCAATGTCCAGTCTCTCGACAACAAGGTTGATGAAATCCGAGCAAGGGTGGCATTCCAGAGGGACATCAGAGACTGTAACGTTCTTTGCTTTACGGAAACATGGCTTACTGGGAAGACGCTATCCAGGGCGGTGCAGCCAACGGGTTTCTCCACGCATCGCGTGGACAGAAACAAACATCTCTCTGGTAAGAAGAGTGGCGGGGGCGTATGCCTCATGACTAACGGGACATGGTGTGATGAAGGAAACATACAGGAACTCAAATCCTTCTGTTCACCTGATTTAGAATTCCTCACAATCAAATGTAGACCGCATTATCTTCCAAGAGAATTCTCTTCGATTATAATCACAGCCGTATATATCCCCCCAAGCAGACACATCGATGGCTTTGAACGAACTTTATTTAACTCTTTGCAAACTGGAAAACATTTATCCGGAGGCTGCATTCATTGTAGCTGGGGATTTTAACAAAGCCAATCTGAAAACAAGACTCCCTAAATTTTATCAGCATATCGATTGCGCAACCAGGGGTGGTAAAACCTTGGATCATTGTTACTCTAACTTCCGCGACGCATATAAGGCCCTGCCCCGCCCCCCTTTCGGAAAAGCTGACCACGACTCCATTTTGCTGATCCCTGCCTACAGACAGAAACTCCCACGCTGAGGTCTGTCCAACGCTGGTCAGACCAAGCTGACTCTACACTCCAAGACTGCTTCCATCACGTGGACTGGGATATGTTTTGTATTGCGTCAGATAACAACATTGACGAATACGCTGATTCGGTGTGCGAGTTCATTAGAACGTGCGTTGAAGATGTCGTTCCCATAGCAACGATAAAAACATTCCCCAACCAGAAACCGTGGATTGATGGCAGCATTCGCGTGAAACTGAAAGCGCGAACCACTGCTTTTAATCAGGGCAAGGTGTCTGGCAACATGACTGAATACAAACAGTGCAGCTATTCCCTCCGCAAGGCTATTAAACAAGCTAAGCGTCAGTACAGAGACAAAGTGGAATCTCAATTCAACGGCTCAGACACAAGAGGCATGTGGCAGGGTCTACAGTCAATCACGGACTACAAGATGAAATCCAGCCCAGTCACGGACCAGGATGTCTTGCTCCCAGGCAGACTAAATAACTTTTTGCCCGCTTTGAGGACAATACAGTGCCACTGACACGGCCTGCAACGAAAACATGCGGTCTCTCCTTCACTGCAGCCGAGGTGAGTAAGACATTTAAACGTGTTAACCCTCGCAAGGCTGCAGGCCAAGACGGCATCCCCAGCCACGCCCTCAGAGCATGCGCAGACCAGCTGGCCGGTGTGTTTACGGACATATTCAATCAATCCCTATACCAGTCTGCTGTTCCCACATGCTTCAAGAGGGCCACCATTGTTCCTGTTCCCAAGAAAGCTAAGGTAACTGAGCTAAACGACTACGGCCCGTAGCACTCACTTCCGTCATCATGAAGTGCTTTGAGAGACTAGTCAAGGACCATATCACCTCCACCCTACCTGACACCCTAGACCCACTCCAATTTGCTTACCGCCCAAATAGGTCCACAGACGATGCAATCTCAACCACACTGCACACTGCCCTAACCCACCTGGACAAGAGGAATACCTATGTGAGAATGCTGTTCATCGACTACAGCTCGGCATTCAACACCATAGTACCCTCCAAGCTCGTCATCAAGCTCGAGACCCTGGGTCTCGACCCCGCCCTGTGCAACTGGGTACTGGACTTCCTGACGGGCCGCCCCCAGGTGGTGAGGGTAGGCAACAACATCTCCTCCCCGCTGATCCTCAACACGGGGCCCCACAAGGGTGCGTTCTGAGCCCTCTCCTGTACTCCCTGTTCACCCACGACTGCGTGGCCACGCACGCCTCCAACTCAATCATCAAGTTTGCGGACGACACAACAGTGGTAGGCTTGATTACCAACAACGACGAGACGGCCTACAGGGAGGAGGTGAGGGCCCTCGGAGTGTGGTGTCAGGAAAATAACCTCACACTCAACGTCAACAAAACTAAGGAGATGATTGTGGACTTCAGGAAACAGCAGAGGGAACACCCCCTATCCACATCGATGGAACAGTAGTGGAGAGGGGTAGCTAGTTTTAAGTTCCTCGGCATACACATCACAGACAAACTGAATTGGTCCACTCACACTGACAGCGTCGTGAAGAAGGCGCAGCAGCGCCTATTCAACCTCAGGAGGCTGAAGAAATTCGGCTTGTCACCAAAATCACTCACAAACTTCTACAGATGCACAATCGAGAGCATCCTGGCGGGCTGTATCACCGCCTGGTACGGCAACTGCTCCGCCCTCAACCGTAAGGCTCTCCAGAGGGTAGTGAGGACTGCACAACGCATCACCGGGGGCAAACTACCTGCCCTCCAGGACACCTACACCACCCGTTGTTACAGGAAGGCCATAAAGATCATCAAGGACATCAACCACCCGAACCACTGCCTGTTCACCCCGCTATCATCCAGAAGGCGAGGTCAGTACAGGTGCATCAAAGCTGGGACCGAGAGACTGAAAAACAGCTTCTATCTCAAGGCCATCAGACTGTTAAACAGCCACCACTAACAGTGAGTGGCTGCTGCCAACACACTGTCATTGACACTGACCCAACTCCAGCCATTTTAATAATGGGAATTGATGGGAATTATGTAAATATATCACTAGCCACTTTAAACAATGCTACCTTATATAATGTTACTTACCCTACATTATTCATCTCATATGCATATGTATATACTGTACTCTACATCATCGACTGCATCCTTATGTAACACATGTATCACTAGCCACTTTAACTATGCCACTTTGTTTACTTTGTCTACACACTCATCTCATATGTATATACTGTACTCGACACCATCTACTGTATGCTGCTCTGTACCATCACTCATTCATATATCCTTATGTACATATTCCTTATCCCCTTACACTGTGTATAAGACAGTAGTTTTGGAATTGTTAGTTAGATTACTTGTTGGTTATCACTGCATTGTCGGAACTAGAAGCACAAGCATTTCGCTACACTCGCATTTAACATCTGCTAACCATGTGTATGTGACAAATAAAATTTGATTTGATTTGATTTGATTTATTATATTATGACAGACCAGCTAGATCTACTGTCTCTATTATATTATGACAGACCAGCTAAATCTACTGTCTCTATTATATTATGACAGACCAGCTAGATAGCTAATATACTGTCTATTTTATTATGACAGACCAGCTAGATCTACTGTCTCTATTGTATTATGTCAGACCAGCTAGATCTACTGTCTCTATTATATTATGAGAGACCAGGTAGATATACCGACTCCATTATAAAATGACAGACCAGCTAGATCTATTCTCGCTATTGTATTATGACAGACCAGCTAGATCAATTGTCTCTATTATAATATGACAGACCAGCTAGATCTATTGTCTCTATTATAATATGACAGACCGGCTAGATCTACTGTCTCTATTATATTATGACAGACCAGCTAGATATATTGTCTCAATTATAATATGACATTATGACAGACCAGCTAGATCTACTGTCTCTATTGTATTATGACAGACCAGCTAGATCTACTATCTCTATTATATTATGACAGACCAGCTAGATCTAGTGTCTCTATTATATTATGACAGACCAACTAAATCTACTGTCTCTATTATATTATGACAGACCAGCTAGATCTACTGTCTCTATTATATTTTGACAGACCAGGTAGATCTACTGTCCCTATTATACTATGACAGACCAGCTAGATCTACTGTCTCTATTATATTATGACAGACCAGCTAGATCTACTGTCTCTATTATAAAATGACAGACCAGGTAGATATACTGTCTCTATTATATTATGACAGACCAGCTAAATCTAGTGTCTCTATGTCTCTATTATGGTATGACAGAGCAGCTAAATCTACTGTCTCTATTGTGTTATGACAGACCAGCTAGATCTACTATCTCTATTATATTATGACAGGCCAACTAAATCTACTGTCTCTATTATATTTTGACAGACCAGGTAGATCTACTGACTCTATTATATTATGACAGACCAGCTAGATCTACTGTCTCTATTGTATTATGACAGACCAGCTAGATCTACTGTCTCTATTATATTATAACAGACCAGCTAGATCTACTGTGTCTATTATATTATGACAGACCAGCTAGATCTACTGTCTCTTCTGTATTATGACAGACCAGGTCGATATACTGTCTCTATTATATTATGACAGACCAGGTAGATATACTGTCTCTATTATATTATGACAGACCAGGTCGATATACTGTCTCTAGTATATTATGACAGACCAGGTAGATATATTGTCTCTATTATATTATGACAGACCAGCTAGATCTACTGTGTCTATTATATTATGACAGACCAGCTAGATCTACTGTCTATTATATTATGACAGACCAGCTAGATGTACTGTCTATTTTATTATGACAGACCAGCTAGATCTACTGTCTCTATTGTATTATGACAGACCAGCTAGATCTACTGTCTCTTCTGTATTATGACAGACCAGGTCGATATACTGTCTCTATTATATTATGACAGACCAGGTAGATATACTGTCTCTATTATATTATGACAGACCAGGTCGATATACTGTCTCTAGTATATTATGACAGACCAGGTAGATATACTGTCTCTATTATATTATGACAGACCAGCTAGATCTACTGTGTCTATTATATTATGACAGACCAGCTAGATCTACTGTCTATTATATTATGACAGACCAGCTAGATGTACTGTCTATTTTATCATGACAGACCAGCTAGATCTACTGTCTCTATTGTATTATGACAGACCAGCTAGATCTACTGTCTCTATTATATTATGAGAGACCAGGTAGATATACCGACTCCATTATAAAATGACAGACCAGGTAGATATACTGTCTCTATTATATTATGACAGACCAGGTCGATATACTGTCTCTAGTATATTATGACAGACCAGGTAGATATACTGTCTCTATTATATTATGACAGACCAGCTAGATCTACTGTGTCTATTATATTATGACAGACTAGCTAGATCTACTGTCTATTATATTATGACAGACCAGCTAGATCTACTGTCTATTATATTATGACAGACCAGCTAGATGTACTGTCTATTTTATTATGACAGACCAGCTAGATCTACTGTCTCTATTGTATTATGACAGACCAGCTAGATCTACTGTCTCTATTATATTATGAGAGACCAGGTAGATATACCGACTCCATTATAAAATGACAGACCAGCTAGATCTATTCTCGCTATTGTATTATGACAGACCAGCTAGATCAATTGTCTCTATTATAATATGACAGACCAGCTAGATCTATTGTCTCTATTATACTATGACAGACCAGCAAGATCTACTGTCTCTATTATATTATGACAGACCAGCTAGATCTACTGTCTCTATTATATTATGACAGACCAGCTAGATCTACTGTCTCTATTATAAAATGACAGACCAGGTAGATTTACTGTCTCTATTATATTATGACAGACCAGCTAAATCTACTGTCTCTATGTCTCTATTATGGTATGACAGAGCAGCTAAATCTACTGTCTCTATTGTATTATGCCAGACCAGCTAGATCTACTGTCTCTATTGTATTATGACAGACCAGCTAGATCTACTGTCTCTATTATATTGTAACAGACCAGCTAGATCTACTGTGTCTATTATATTATTACAGACCAGCTAGATATACTGTCTATTTTATTATGACAGACCAGCTAGATCTACTGTCTCTATTGTATTATGTCAGACCAGCTAGATCTACTGTCTCTATTATATTATGAGAGACCAGGTAGATATACCGACTCCATTATAAAATGACAGACCAGCTAGATCTATTCTCGCTATTGTATTATGACAGACCAGCTAGATCAATTGTCTCTATTATAATATGACAGACCAGCTAGATCTATTGTCTCTATTATAATATGACAGACCGGCTAGATCTACTGTCTCTATTACATTATGACAGACCAGCTAGATATATTGTCTCAATTATAATATGACATTATGACAGACCAGCTAGATCTACTGTGTCTATTGTATTATGACAGACCAGCTAGATCTACTATCTCTATTATATTATGATGGACCAGCTAGATCTAGTGTCTCTATTATATTATGACAGACCAACTAAATCTACTGTCTCTATTATATTTTGACAGACCAGGTAGATCTACTGTCTCTATTATATTATGACAGACCAGCTAGATCTACTGTCTCTATTATATTTTGACAGACCAGGTAGATCTACTGTCCCTATTATACTATGACAGACCAGCTAGATCTACTGTCTCTATTATATTATGACAGACCAGCTAGATCTAGTGTCTCTATTATATTATGACAGACCAACTAAATCTACTGTCTCTATTATATTTTGACAGACCAGGTAGATCTACTGTCCCTATTATAAAATGACAGACCAGGTAGATATACTGTCTCTATTATATTATGACAGACCAGCTAAATCTACTGTCTCTATGTCTATATTATGGTATGACAGAGCAGCTAAATCTACTGTCTCTATTGTGTTATGACAGACCAGCTAGATCTACTATCTCTATTATATTATGACAGGCCAACTAAATCTACTGTCTCTATTATATTTTGACAGACCAGGTAGATCTACTGACTCTATTATATTATGACAGACCAGCTAGATCTACTGTCTCTATTATATTATGACAGACCAGGTAGATCTACTGTCTCTATTATATTATAACAGACCAGCTAGATCTACTGTGTCTATTATATTATGACAGACCAGCGAGATCTACTGTCTCTTCTGTATTATGACAGACCAGGTCGATATACTGTCTCTATTATATTATGACAGACCAGGTCGATATACTGTCTCTATTATATTATGACAGACCAGGTCGATATACTGTCTCTATTATATTATGACAGACCAGCTAGATCTACTGTGTCTATTATATTATAGATCTACTGTCTACAGACCAGCTAGATATACTGTCTATTTTATTATAACAGACCAGCTAGATCTACTGTCTCTATTGTATTATGTCAGACCAGCTAGATCTACTGTCTCTATTATATTATGAGAGACCAGGTTGATATACCAACTCCATTATAAAATGACAGACCAGCTAGATCTATTCTCGCTATTGTATTATGACAGACCAGCTAGATCAATTGTCTCTATTATAATATGACAGACCAGCTAGATCTATTGTCTCTATTATAATATGACAGACCGGCTAGATCTACTGTCTCTATTATATTATGACAGACCAGCTAGATCTATTGTCTCAATTATAATATGACATTATGACAGACCAGCTAGATCTACTGTCTCTATTGTATTATGACAGACCAGCTAGATCTACTATCTCTATTATATTATGACAGACCAGCTAGATCTAGTGTCTTTATTATATTATGACAGACCAACTAAATCTACTGTCTCTATTATATTTTGACAGACCAGGTAGATCTACTGTCTCTATTATATTATTGACAGACCAGCTAGATCTACTGTCTCTATTATATTTTGACAGACCAGGTAGATCTACTGTCCCTATTATACTATGACAGACCAGCTAGATCTACTGTCTCTATTATATTATGACAGACCAGCTAGATCTACTGTCTCTATGTCTCTATTGTGGTATGACAGAGCAGCTAAATCTACTGTCTCTATTGTATTATGACAGACCAGCTAGATCTAGTGTCTCTATCTCTATTATTATATTATGACAGACCGACTAAATCTACTGTCTCTATTGTATTATGACTGACCAGCTAGATCTACTATCTCTATTATATTATGACAGACCAGCTAGATCTAGTGTCTCTATTATATTATGACAGACCAACTAAATCTACTGTCTCTATTATATTTGACAGACCAGGTAGATCTACTGTCTCTATTATACTATGACAGACCAGGTAGATCTACTGTCCCTATTATACTATGACAGACCAGCTAGATCTACTGTCTCTATTATATTATGACAGACCAGCTAGATCTACTGTCTCTATTATATTATGAGAGACCAGGTTGATATACCAACTCCATTATAAAATGACAGACCAGCTAGATCTATTCTCGCTATTGTATTATGACAGACCAGCTAGATCAATTGTCTCTATTATAATATGACAGACCAGCTAGATCTATTGTCTCTATTATAATATGACAGACCGGCTAGATCTACTGTCTCTATTATATTATGACAGACCAGCTAGATCTATTGTCTCAATTATAATATGACATTATGACAGACCAGCTAGATCTACTGTCTCTATTGTATTATGACAGACCAGCTAGATCTACTATCTCTATTATATTATGACAGACCAGCTAGATCTAGTGTCTTTATTATATTATGACAGACCAACTAAATCTACTGTCTCTATTATATTTTTGACAGACCAGGTAGATCTACTGTCTCTATTATATTATGACAGACCAGCTAGATCTACTGTCTCTATTATATTTGACAGACCAGGTAGATCTACTGTCCCTATTATACTATGACAGACCAGCTAGATCTACTGTCTCTATTATATTATGACAGACCAGCTAGATCTACTGTCTCTATGTCTCTATTGTGGTATGACAGAGCAGCTAAATCTACTGTCTCTATTGTATTATGACAGACCAGCTAGATCTAGTGTATCTATTATATTATGACAGACCGACTAAATCTACTGTCTCTATTGTATTATGACTGACCAGCTAGATCTACTATCTCTATTATATTATGACAGACCAGCTAGATCTAGTGTCTCTATTATATTATGACAGACCAACTAAATCTACTGTCTCTATTATATTTTGACAGACCAGGTAGATCTACTGTCTCTATTATACTATGACAGACCAGGTAGATCTACTGTCCCTATTATACTATGACAGACCAGCTAGATCTACTGTCTCTATTATATTATGACAGACCAGCTAGATCTACTGTCTCTATTATATTTTGACAGACCAGCTAGATCTACTGTCTCTATTATAAAATGACAGACCAGGTAGATATACTGTCTCTATTATATTATGACAGACCAGCTAAATCTACTGTCTCTATGTCTCTATTATGGTATGACAGAGCAGCTAAATCTACTGTCTCTATTGCATTATGACAGACCAGCTAGATCTACTATCTCTATTATATCATGACAGACCAGCTAGATCTAGTGTCTATATTATATTATGACAGAGCAGCTAAATCTACTGTCTCTATTGTATTATGACAGACCAGCTAGATCAATTGTCTCTATTATAATATGACAGACCAGCTTGATCTATTGTCTCTATTATAATATGACTGACCGGCTAGATCTACTGTCTCTATTATATTATGACAGACCAGCTAGATCTATTGTCTCAATTATAATATGACATTATGACAGACCAGCTAGATCTACTATCTCTATTATATTATGACAGACCAGCTAGATCTAGTGTCTTTATTATATTATGACAGACCAACTAAATCTACTGTCTCTATTATATTTTGACAGACCAGGTAGATCTACTGTCCCTATTATACTATGACAGACCAGCTAGATCTACTGTCTCTATTATATTATGACAGACCAACTAAATCTACTGTCTCTATTATATTATGACAGACCAGCTAAATCTACTGTCTCTATGTCTCTATTATGGTATGACAGAGCAGCTAAATCTACTGTCTCTATTGTATTATGACAGACCAGCTAGATCTAGTATCTCTATTATATTATGACAGACCAGCTAGATCTAGTGTCTATATTATATTATGACAGACCAACTAAATCTACTGTCTCTATTATATTTTGACAGACCAGCTAGATCTACTGTCTCTATTATATTTTGACAGACCAGGTTGATCTACTGACCCTATTATACTATGACAGACCAGCTAGATCTACTGTCTCTATTATATTATGACAGACCAGCTAGATCTACTGTCTCTATTATATTTTGACAGACCAGGTAGATCTACTGTCCTATTATACTATGACAGACCAGCTAGATCTACTGTCTCTATTATATGGTATGACAGACCAGCTAGATCTACTGTCTCTATTATAAAATGACAGACCAGGTAGATATACTGTCTCTATTATATTATGACAGACCAGCTAAATCTACTGTCTCTATGTCTCTATTATGGTATGACAGAGCAGCTAAATCTACTGTCTCTATTGTGTTATGACAGACCAGCTAGATCTACTATCTCTATTATATTATGACAGGCCAACTAAATCTACTGTCTCTATTATATTTTGACAGACCAGGTAGATCTACTGACTCTATTATATTATGACAGACCAGCTAGATCTACTGTCTCTATTATATTATGACAGACCAGGTAGATCTACTGTCTCTATTATATTATAACAGACCAGCTAGATCTACTGTGTCTATTATATTATGACAGACCAGCTAGATCTACTGTCTCTTCTGTATTATGACAGACCAGGTCGATATACTGTCTCTATTATATTATGACAGACCAGGTCGATATACTGTCTCTATTATATTATGACAGACCAGGTCGATATACTGTCTCTATTATATTATGACAGACTAGCTAGATCTACTGTGTCTATTATATTATGACAGACCAGCTAGATCTACTGTCTATTTTATTATGACAGACCAGCTAGATCTACTGTCTCTATTGTATTATGTCAGACCAGCTAGATCTACTGTCTCTATTATATTATGAGAGACCAGGTAGATATACCGACTCCATTATAAAATGACAGACCAGCTAGATCTATTCTCGCTATTGTATTATGACAGACCAGCTAGATCAATTGTCTCTATTATAATATGACAGACCAGCTAGATCTATTGTCTCTATTATAATATGACAGACCGGCTAGATCTACTGTCTCTATTATATTATGACAGACCAGCTAGATCTATTGTCTCAATTATAATATGACATTATGACAGACCAGCTAGATCTACTGTCTCTATTGTATTATGACAGACCAGCTAGATCTACTATCTCTATTATATTATGACAGACCAGCTAGATCTAGTGTCTCTATTATATTATGACAGACCAACTAAATCTACTGTCTCTATTATATTTTGACAGACCAGGTAGATCTACTGTCTCTATTATATTATGACAGACCAGCTAGATCTACTGTCTCTATTATATTTTGACAGACCAGGTAGATCTACTGTCCCTATTATACTATGACAGACCAGCTAGATCTACTGTCTCTATTATATTATGACAGACCAGCTAGATCTACTGTCTCTATGTCTCTATTGTGGTATGACAGAGCAGCTAAATCTACTGTCTCTATTGTATTATGACAGACCAGCTAGATCTAGTGTATCTATTATATTATGACAGACCGACTAAATCTACTGTCTCTATTGTATTATGACTGACCAGCTAGATCTACTATCTCTATTATATTATGACAGACCAGCTAGATCTAGTGTCTCTATTATATTATGACAGACCAACTAAATCTACTGTCTCTATTATATTTTGACAGACCAGGTAGATCTACTGTCTCTATTATACTATGACAGACCAGGTAGATCTACTGTCCCTATTATACTATGACAGACCAGCTAGATCTACTGTCTCTATTATATTATGACAGACCAGCTAGATCTACTGTCTCTATTATATTTTGACAGACCAGCTAGATCTACTGTCTCTATTATAAAATGACAGACCAGGTAGATATACTGTCTCTATTATATTATGACAGACCAGCTAAATCTACTGTCTCTATGTCTCTATTATGGTATGACAGAGCAGCTAAATCTACTGTCTCTATTGCATTATGACAGACCAGCTAGATCTACTATCTCTATTATATCATGACAGACCAGCTAGATCTAGTGTCTATATTATATTATGACAGAGCAGCTAAATCTACTGTCTCTATTGTATTATGACAGACCAGCTAGATCAATTGTCTCTATTATAATATGACAGACCAGCTTGATCTATTGTCTCTATTATAATATGACTGACCGGCTAGATCTACTGTCTCTATTATATTATGACAGACCAGCTAGATCTATTGTCTCAATTATAATATGACATTATGACAGACCAGCTAGATCTACTGTCTCTATTGTATTATGACAGACCAGCTAGATCTACTATCTCTATTATATTATGACAGACCAGGTAGATCTACTGTCTCTATTATATTATGACAGACCAGCTAGATCTACTTTCTATTATATTTTGACAGACCAGGTAGATCTACTGTCCCTATTATACTATGACAGACCAGCTAGATCTACTGTCTCTATTATATTATGACAGACCAGCTAGATCTACTGTGTCTATTATATTATGACAGACCAGCTAGATCTACTGTCTATTATATTATGACAGACCAGCTAGATATACTGTCTATTTTATTATGACAGACCAGCTAGATCTACTGTCTCTATTGTATTATGACAGACCAGCTAGATCTACTGTCTCTATTATATTATGAGAGACCAGGTAGATATACCGACTCCATTATAAAATGACAGACCAGCTAGATCTATTCTCGCTATTGTATTAAGACAGACCAGCTAGATCAATTGTCTCTATTATAATATGACAGACCAGCTAGATCTATTGTCTCTATTATAATATGACAGACCGGCTAGATCTACTGTCTCTATTATATTATGACAGACCAGCTAGATCTATTGTCTCTATTGTATTATGACAGACCAGCTAGATCTACTATCTCTATTATATTATGACAGAGCAGCTAGATCTACTATCTCTATTATATTATGACAGACCAGCTAGATCTAGTGTCTCTATTATATTATGACAGACCAACTAAATCTACTGTCTCTATTATATTTTGACAGACCAGGTAGATCTACTGTCTCTATTATATTATGACAGACCAGCCAGATCTACTGTGTCTATTATATTATGACAGACGAGCTAGATCTACTGTCTATTATATTATGACAGACCAGCTAGATATACTGTCTATTTTATTATGACAGACCAGCCAGATCTACTGTGTCTATTATATTATGACAGACGAGCTAGATCTACTGTCTCTATTATATTATGAGAGACCAGGTAGATATACCGACTCCATTATAAAATGACAGACCAGCTAGATCTATTCTCGCTATTGTATTATGACAGACCAGCTAGATCAATTGTCTCTATTATAATATGACAGACCAGCTAGATCTACTGTCTCTATTATAATATGACAGACCGGCTAGATCTACTGTCTCTATTATATTATGACAGACCGGCTAGATCTATTGTCTCAATTATAATAACATTATGACAGACCAGCTAGATCTACTGTCTCTATTGTATTATGACAGACCAGCTAGATCTACTGCCTCTATTATATTATGACAGACCAGGTAGATATACTGTCTCCATTATAAAATGACAACCCAGCTATATCTACTGTCTCTATGTCTCTATTATGGTATGACAGAGCAGCTAAATCTACAGTCTCTATTGTATTATGACAGACCAGCTAGATCTACTGTCTATTATATTATGACAGACCAGCTAGACATACTGTCTATTTTATTATGACAGACCAGCTAGATCTACTGTCTCTATTGTATTATGACAGACCAGCTAGATCTACTATCTCTATTATATTATGAGAGACCAGGTAGATATACCGACTCCATTATAAAATGACAGACCAGCTAGATCTATTCTCGCTATTGTATTATGACAGACCAGCTAGATAAATTGTCTCTATTATAATATGACAGACCGGCTAGATCTACTGTCTCTATTATATTATGACAGACCAGCTAGATCTATTGTCTCAATATAATATGACATTATGACAGACCAGCTAGATCTACTGTCTCTATTGTATTATGACAGACCAGCTAGATCTACTATCTCTATTATATTATGACAGACCAGCTAGATCTAGTGTCTCTATTATATTATGACAGACCAACTAAATCTACTGTCTCTATTATATTTTGACAGACCAGGTAGATCTACTGTCTCTATTATATTATGACAGACCAGCTAGATCTACTGTCTCTATGTCTCTATTATGGTATGACAGACCAGCTAAATCTACTGTCTGTATTGTATTATGACAGACCAGCTAGATCTACTGTCTCTATTGTATTATGACAGACCAGCTAGATCTACTGTCTCTATTATATTATGAGAGACCAGCTAGATCTACTGTCTCTATTATATTATGACAGACCAGCTAGATCTACTGTCTCTATTATATTATGACAGACCAGCTAGATCTACTGTCTCTATTATACTATGACAGACCAGCTAGATCTACTGTCTCTATTATATTATGACATACCAGCTAGATCTACTGTCTCTATTGTATTATGACAGACCAGCTAGATCTACTTTCTCTATTATAAAATGACAGACCAGGTAGATATACTGTCTCTATTATATTATGAAAGACCAGCTAACCCTACTGTCTCTATGTCTCTATTATGCTATGACAGACCAGCTAAATCTACTGTCTCTATTGTATTATGACAGACCAGCTAGATCTACTGTCTCTATTATATTATGACAGACCAGGTAGATCTACTGTCCCTATTATACTATGACAGACCAGCTAGATCTACTGTCTCTATTATATTATGACAGACCAGCGAGATCTACTGTCTCTATTATATTTTGACAGACCAGGTAGATCTACTGTCCCTATTATACTATGACAGACCAGCTAAATCTACTGTCTCTATTGTATTATGACAGACCAGCTAGATCTACTGTCTCTATTATATTTTGACAGACCAGGTAGATCTACTGTCCCTATTATACTATGACAGACCAGCTAGATCTACTGTCTCTATTATATTATGACAGACCAGCTAGATCTACTGTCTCTATTATAAAATGACAGACCAGGTAGATATACTGTCTCTATTATATTATGACAGACCAGCTAAATCTACTGTCTCTATGTCTCTATTATGGTATGACAGAGCAGCTCAATCTACTGTCTCTAATGTATTATGACAGACCAGCTAGATCTACTGTCTCTATTGTATTATAACAGACCAGCTAGATCTACTGTGTCTATTATATTATGACAGACCAGCTAGATCTACTGTCTCTTCTGTATTATGACAGACCAGGTCGATATCCTGTCTCTATTATATTATGACAGACCAGGTCGATATACTGTGTCTATTATATTATGACAGACCAGCTAGATATACTGTCTATTATATTATGACAGACCAGCTAGATATACTGTCTATTTTATTATGCCAGACCAGCTAGATCTACTGTCTCTATTGTATTATGACAGACCAGCTAGATATACCGACTCCATTATAAAATGACAGACCAGCTAGATCTATTGTCTCAATTATAATATGACATTATGACAGACCAGCTAGATCTACTGTCCCTATTATACTATGACAGACCAGCTAAATCTACTGTGTCTATTGTATTATGACAGACCAGCTAGATCTACTGTCTCTATTGTATTATGACAGACCAGCTAGATCTACTATCTCTATTATATTATGACAGACCAGCTAGATCTAGTGTCTCTATTATATTATGACAGACCAGCTAACACTACTGTCTCTATGTCTCTATTATGGTATGACAGACCAGCTAAATCTACTGTCTCTATTGTATTATGACAGACCAGCTAGATCTACTGTCTCTATTGTATTATGACAGACCAGCTAGATCTACTGTCTCTATTATATTATGAGAGACCAGACAGACTCCATTATAAAATGACAGACCAGCTAGATCTATTCTCGCTATTGTATTATGACAGACCAGCTAGATAAATTGTCTCTATTATAATATGACAGACCAGCTATATCTACTGTCTCTATTATAATATGACAGACCAGCTAGATCTACTGTCTCTATTGTATTATGACAGACCAGCTAGATCTACTGTCTCTATTATATTATGAGAGACCAGGTAGATCTACTGTCCCTATTATACTATGACAGACCAGCTAGATCTACTGTCTCTATTATATTATGACAGACCAGCTAGATCTACTGTCTCTATTATATTATGACAGACCAGCTAGATCTACTGTCTCTATTATAAAATGACAGACCAGGTAGATATACTGTCTCTATTATATTATGAAAGACCAGCTAAATCTACTGTCTCTATGTCTCTATTATGGTATGACAGAGCAGCTCAATCTACTGTCTCTATTGTATTATGACAGACCAGCTAGATCGACTGTCTCTATTATAAAATGATAGACCAGCTAAATCTACTGTCTCTATGTCTCTATTATGGTATGACAGAGCAGCTCAATGTACTGTCTCTATTGTATTATGACAGACCAGCTAGATCTACTGTCTCTATTGTATTATAACAGACGAGCTAGATCTACTGTGTCTATTATATTATGACAGACCAGCTAGATCTACTGTCTCTTCTGTATTATGACAGACCAGGTATATATACTGTCTCTATTATATTATGACAGACCAGCCAGATCTACTGTGTCTATTATATTATGACAGACCAGCTAGATCTACTGTCTATTATATTATGACAGACCAGCTAGATATACTGTCTATTTTATTATGCCAGACCAGCTAGATCTACTGTCTCTATTGTATTATGACAGACCAGCTAGATCAATTGTCTCTATTATAATATGACAGACCAGCTAGATCTACTGTCTCTTCTGTATTCTGACAGACCAGGTCGATATACTGTCTCTATTATATTATGACACACCAGCTAGATCTATTGTCTCAATTATAATATGACATTATGACAGACCAGCTAGATCTACTGTCTCTATTATATTATAACAGACCAGCTAGATCTACTGTGTCTATTATATTATGACAGACCAGCTAGATCTACTGTCTCTTCTGTATTCTGACAGACCAGGTCGATATACTGTCTCTATTATATTATGACACACCAGGTCGATATACTGTCTCTATTATATTATGACAGACCAGCTAGATCTACTGTCTATTATATTATGACAGACCAGCTAGATATACTGTCTATTTTATTATGACAGACCAGCTAGATCTACTGTCTCTATTGTATTATGACAGACCAGCTAGATCTACTGTCTCTATTATATTATGAGAGACCAAGTAGATATACCGACTCCATTATAAAATGACAGACCAGCTAGATCTATTCTCGCTATTGTATTATGACAGACCAGCTAGATCAATTGTCTCTATTATAATATGACAGACCGGCTAGATCTACTGTCTCTATTATATTATGACAGACCAGCTAGATCTATTGTCTCAATTATAATATGACATTATGACAGACCAGCTAGATCTACTGTCTCTATTGTATTATGACAGACCAGCTAGATCTACTATCTCTATTGTATTATGACAGACCAGCTAGATCTAGTGTCTCTATTATATTATGACAGACCAACTAAATCTACTGTCTCTATTATATTTTGACAGACCAGGTAGATCTACTGTCTCTATTATATTATGACAGACCAGCTAGATCTACTGTCTCTATGTCTCTATTATGGTATGACAGACCAGCTAAATCTACTGTCTGTATTGTATTATGACAGACCAGCTAGATCTACTGTCTCTATTGTATTATGACAGACCAGCTAGATCTACTGTCTCTATTATATTATGAGAGACCAGCTAGATCTACTGTCTCTATTATATTATGACAGACCAGCTAGATCTACTGTCTCTATTATATTATGACAGACCAGCTAGATCTACTGTCTCTATTATACTATGACAGACCAGCTAGATCTACTGTCTCTATTATATTATGACATACCAGCTAGATCTACTGTCTCTATTGTATTATGACAGACCAGCTAGATCTACTTTCTCTATTATAAAATGACAGACCAGGTAGATATACTGTCTCTATTATATTATGAAAGACCAGCTAACCCTACTGTCTCTATGTCTCTATTATGCTATGACAGACCAGCTAAATCTACTGTCTCTATTGTATTATGACAGACCAGCTAGATCTACTGTCTCTATTATATTATGACAGACCAGGTAGATCTACTGTGTCTATTATATTATGACAGACCAGCTAGATCTACTGTCTATTATATTATGACAGACCAGCTAGATATACTGTCTATTTGATTATGACAGACCAGCTAGATCTACTGTCTCTATTATATTATGAGAGACCAGGTAGATATACCGACTCCATTATAAAATGACAGACCAGCTAGATCTATTGTCTCAATTATAATATGACATTATGACAGACCAGCTAGATCTACTGTCCCTATTATACTATGACAGACCAGCTAGATCTACTGTCTCTATTATATTATGACAGACCAGCTAGATCTACTGTCTCTATTGTATTATGACAGACCAGCTAGATCTACTGTCTCTATTGTATTATGACAGACCAGCTAGATCTACTGTCTCTTCTGTATTATGCCAGACCAGCTAACACTACTGTCTCTATGTCTCTATTATGGTATGACAGACCAGCTAAATCTACTGTCTCTATTGTATTATGACAGACCAGCTAGATCTACTGTCTCTATTGTATTTTGACAGACCAGCTAGATCTACTGTCTCTATTATATTACGAGAGACCAGGTAGATATACAGACTCCATTATAAAATGACAGACCAGCTAGATCTATTCTCGCTATTGTATTATGACAGACCAGCTAGATCTACTTTCTCTATTATAAAATGACAGACCAGGTAGATATACTGTCTCTATTATATTATGAAAGACCAGCTAACCCTACTGTCTCTATGTCTCTATTATGCTATGACAGACCAGCTAAATCTACTGTCTCTATTGTATTATGACAGACCAGCTAGATCTACTGTCTCTATTATATTATGACAGACCAGGTAGATCTACTGTCCCTATTATATTTTGACAGACCAGGTAGATCTACTGTCTCTATTATATTATGACAGACCAGCCAGATCTACTGTGTCTATTATATTATGACAGACCAGCTAGATCTACTGTCTATTATATTATGACAGACCAGGTAGATATACCGACTCCATTATAAAATGACAGACCAGCTAGATCTATTGTCTCAATTATAATATGACATTATGACAGACCAGCTAGATCTACTGTCCCTATTATACTATGACAGACCAGCTAGATCTACTGTCTCTATTATATTATGACAGACCAGCTAGATCTACTGTCTCTATTGTATTATGACAGACCAGCTAGATCTACTGTCTCTATTGTATTATGACAGACCAGCTAGATCTACTGTCTCTTCTGTATTATGACAGACCAGCTAACACTACTGTCTCTATGTCTCTATTATGGTATGACAGACCAGCTAAATCTACTGTCTCTATTGTATTATGACAGACCAGCTAGATCTACTGTCTCTATTGTATTTTGACAGACCAGCTAGATCTACTGTCTCTATTATATTACGAGAGACCAGGTAGATATACAGACTCCATTATAAAATGACAGACCAGCTAGATCTATTCTCGCTATTGTATTATGACAGACCAGCTAGATAAATTGTCTCTATTATAATATGACAGACCAGCTATATCTACTGTCTCTATTATAATATGACAGACCAGCTAGATCTACTGTCTCTATTGTATTATGACAGACCAGCTAGATCTACTGTTTCTATTATATTTTGACAGACCAGGTAGATCTACTGTCCCTATTATACTGTGACAGACCAGCTAGATCTACTGTCTCTATTATATTATGACAGACCAGCTAGATCTACTGTCTCTATTATATTATTACAGACCAGCTAGATCTACTGTCTCTATTATAAAATGACAGACCAGGTAGATATACTGTCTCTATTATATTATGAAAGAACAGCTAAATCTACTGTCTCTATGTCTCTATTATGCTATGACATACCAGCTCAATCTACTGTCTCTATTGTATTATGACAGACCAGCTAGATCGACTGTCTCTATTATAAAATGATAGACCAGCTAAATCTACTGTCTCTATGTCTCTATTATGGTATGACAGAGCAGCTCAATGTACTGTCTCTATTGTATTATGACAGACCAGCTAGATCTACTGTCTCTATTGTATTATAACAGACGAGCTAGATCTACTGTGTCTATTATATTATGACAGACCAGCTAGATCTACTGTCTCTTCTGTATTATGACAGACCAGGTATATATACTGTCTCTATTATATTATGACAGACCAGCCAGATCTACTGTGTCTATTATATTATGACAGACCAGCTAGATCTACTGTCTATTATATTATGACAGACCAGCTAGATATACTGTCTATTTTATTATGACAGACCAGCTAGATCTACTGTCTCTATTGTATTATGACAGACCAGCTAGATCAATTGTCTCTATTATAATATGACAGACCAGCTAGATCTATTGTCTCTATTATAATATGACAGACCGGCTAGATCTACTGTCTCTATTATATTATGACAGACCAGCTAGATCTATTGTCTCAATTATAATATGACATTATGACAGACCAGCTAGATCTACTGTCTCTATTATATTATAACAGACCAGCTAGATCTACTGTGTCTATTATATTATGACAGACCAGCTAGATCTACTGTCTCTTCTGTATTATGACAGACCAGGTCGATATACTGTCTCTATTATATTATGACAGACCAGGTCGATATACTGTCTCTATTATATTATGACAGACCAGCTAGATCTACTGTCTATTATATTATGACAGACCAGCTGGATATACTGTCTATTTTATTATGACAGACCAGCTAGATCTACTGTCTCTATTGTATTATGACAGACCAGCTAGATCTACTGTCTCTATTATATTATGAGAGACCAAGTAGATATACCGACTCCATTATAAAATGACAGACCAGCTAGATCTATTCTCGCTATTGTATTATGACAGACCAGCTAGATCAATTGTCTCTATTATAATATGACAGACCGGCTAGATCTACTGTCTCTATTATATTATGACAGACCAGCTAGATCTATTGTCTCAATTATAATATGACATTATGACAGACCAGCTAGATCTACTGTCTCTATTGTATTATGACAGACCAGCTAGATCTACTATCTCTATTGTATTATGACAGACCAGCTAGATCTACTGTCCCTATTATACTATGACAGACCAGCTAGATCTACTGTCTTTATTATATTATGACAGACCAGCTAGATCTACTGTCTCTATTATATTATGACAGACCAGCTAAATCTACTGTCTCTATGTCTCTATTATGGTATGACAGACCAGCTAAATCTACTGTCTCTATTGTATTATGACAGACCAGGTAGATCTACTGTCTCTATTATATTATGAGAGACCAGCTAGATCTACTGTCTCTATTATATTATGAGAGACCAGCTAGATCTACTGTCTCTATTATATTATGACAGACCAGCTAGATCTACTGTCTCTATTATATTATGACAGACCAGCTAGATCTACTGTCTCTATTATATTATGAGAGACCAGCTAGATCTACTGTCTCTATTATATTATGACAGACCAGCTAGATCTACTGCCTCTATTATATTATGACAGACCAGCTAGATCTACTGTCTCTATTATAAAATGACAGACCAGGTAGATATACTGTCTCTATTATATTATGAAAGACCAGCTAACCCTACTGTCTCTATGTCTCTATTATGCTATGACAGACCAGCTAAATCTACTGTCTCTATTGTATTATGACAGACCAGCTAGATCTACTGTCTCTATTATATTATGACAGACCAGGTAGATCTACTGTCCCTATTATACTATGACAGACCAGCTAGATCTACTGTCTCTATTATATTATGACAGACCAGCGAGATCTACTGTCTCTATTATATTTTGACAGACCAGGTAGATCTACTGTCCCTATTATACTATGACAGACCAGCTAAATCTACTGTCTCTATTGTATTATGACAGACCAGCTAGATCTACTGTCTCTATTATATTTTGACAGACCAGGTAGATCTACTGTCCCTATTATACTATGACAGACCAGCTAGATCTACTGTCTCTATTATATTATGACAGACCAGCTAGATCTACTGTCTCTATTATAAAATGACAGACCAGGTAGATATACTGTCTCTATTATATTATGACAGACCAGCTAAATCTACTGTCTCTATGTCTCTATTATGGTATGACAGAGCAGCTCAATCTACTGTCTCTAATGTATTATGACAGACCAGCTAGATCTACTGTCTCTATTGTATTATAACAGACCAGCTAGATCTACTGTGTCTATTATATTATGACAGACCAGCTAGATCTACTGTCTCTTCTGTATTATGACAGACCAGGTCGATATCCTGTCTCTATTATATTATGACAGACCAGGTCGATATACTGTGTCTATTATATTATGACAGACCAGCTAGATATACTGTCTATTATATTATGACAGACCAGCTAGATATACTGTCTATTTTATTATGCCAGACCAGCTAGATCTACTGTCTCTATTGTATTATGACAGACCAGCTAGATATACCGACTCCATTATAAAATGACAGACCAGCTAGATCTATTGTCTCAATTATAATATGACATTATGACAGACCAGCTAGATCTACTGTCCCTATTATACTATGACAGACCAGCTAGATCTACTGTCTCTATTATATTATGACAGACCAGCTAGATCTACTGTCTCTATTATAAAATGACAGACCAGGTAGATATACTGTCTCTATTATATTATGACAGACCAGCTAACACTACTGTCTCTATGTCTCTATTATGGTATGACAGACCAGCTAAATCTACTGTCTCTATTGTATTATGACAGACCAGCTAGATCTACTGTCTCTATTGTATTTTGACAGACCAGCTAGATCTACTGTCTCTATTATATTACGAGAGACCAGGTAGATATACAGACTCCATTATAAAATGACAGACCAGCTAGATCTATTCTCGCTATTGTATTATGACAGACCAGCTAGATAAAATGTCTCTATTATAATATGACAGACCAGCTATATCTACTGTCTCTATTATAATATGACAGACCAGCTAGATCTACTGTCTCTATTGTATTATGACAGACCAGCTAGATCTACTGTCTCTATTATATTATGAGAGACCAGGTAGATCTACTGTCCCTATTATACTATGACAGACCAGCTAGATCTACTGTCTCTATTATATTATGACAGACCAGCTAGATCTACTGTCTCTATTATATTATGACAGACCAGCTAGATCTACTGTCTCTATTATAAAATGACAGACCAGGTAGATATACTGTCTCTATTATATTATGAAAGACCAGCTAAATCTACTGTCTCTATGTCTCTATTATGGTATGACAGAGCAGCTCAATCTACTGTCTCTATTGTATTATGACAGACCAGCTAGATCGACTGTCTCTATTATAAAATGATAGACCAGCTAAATCTACTGTCTCTATGTCTCTATTATGGTATGACAGAGCAGCTCAATGTACTGTCTCTATTGTATTATGACAGACCAGCTAGATCTACTGTCTCTATTGTATTATAACAGACGAGCTAGATCTACTGTGTCTATTATATTATGACAGACCAGCTAGATCTACTGTCTCTTCTGTATTATGACAGACCAGGTATATATACTGTCTCTATTATATTATGACAGACCAGCCAGATCTACTGTGTCTATTATATTATGACAGACCAGCTAGATCTACTGTCTATTATATTATGACAGACCAGCTAGATATACTGTCTATTTTATTATGCCAGACCAGCTAGATCTACTGTCTCTATTGTATTATGACAGACCAGCTAGATCAATTGTCTCTATTATAATATGACAGACCAGCTAGATCTACTGTCTCTTTTATAATATGACAGACCGGCTAGATCTACTGTCTCTATTATATTATGACAGACCAGCTAGATCTATTGTCTCAATTATAATATGACATTATGACAGACCAGCTAGATCTACTGTCCCTATTATACTATGACAGACCAGCTAGATCTACTGTCTCTATTATATTATGACAGACCAGCTAGATCTACTGTCTCTATTATAAAATGACAGACCAGCCAGATCTACTGTGTCTATTATATTATGACAGACCAGCTAGATCTACTGTCTATTATATTATGACAGACCAGCTAGATATACTGTCTATTTCATTATGCCAGACCAGCTAGATCTACTGTCTCTATTGTATTATGACAGACCAGCTAGATCAATTGTCTCTATTATAATATGACAGACCAGCTAGATCTACTGTCTCTATTATAATATGACAGACCGGCTAGATCTACTGTCTCTATTATATTATGACAGACCAGCTAGATCTATTGTCTCAATTATAATATGACATTATGACAGACCAGCTAGATCTACTGTCCCTATTATACTATGACAGACCAGCTAGATCTACTGTCTCTATTATATTATGACAGACCAGCTAGATCTACTGTCTCTATTATAAAATGACAGACCAGGTAGATATACTGTCTCTATTATATTATGACAGACCAGCGAACACTACTGTCTCTATGTCTCTATTATGGAATGACAGACCAGCTAAATCTACTGTCTCTATTGTATTATGACAGACCAGCTAGATCTACTGTCTCTATTGTATTATGACAGACCAGCTAGATCTACTGTCTCTATTATATTACGAGAGACCAGGTAGATATACAGACTCCATTATAAAATGACAGACCAGCTAGATCTATTCTCGCTATTGTATTATGACAGACCAGCTAGATAAATTGTCTCTATTATAATATGACAGACCAGCTATATCTACTGTCTCTATTATAATATGACAGACCAGCTAGATCTACTGTCTCTATTGTATTATGACAGACCAGCTAGATCTACTGTCTCTATTATATTATGAGAGACCAGGTAGATATACAGACTCCATTATAACATGACAGACCAGCTAGATCTATTCTCGCTATTGTATTATGACAGACCATCTAGATAAATTGTCTCTATTATAATATGACAGACCAGCTATATCTACTGTCTCTATTATAATATGACAGACCAGCTAGATCTACTGTCTCTATTGTATTATGACAGACCAGCTAGATCTACTATCTCTATTATATTATGACAGACCAGCTAGATCTAGTGTCTCTATTATATTATGACAGACCAACTAAATCAACTGTCTCTATTATATTTTGACAGACCAGCTATATCTACTGTCTCTATGTCTCTATTATGGTATGACAGAGCAGCTCAATCTACTGTCTCTAATGTATTATTACAGACCAGCTAGATCTACTGTCTCTATTGTATTATAACAGACCAGCTAGATCTACTGTGTCTATTATATTATGACAGACCAGCTAGATCTACTGTCTCTTCTGTATTATGACAGACCAGGTCGATATCCTGTCTCTATTATATTATGACAGACCAGGTCGATATACTGTGTCTATTATATTATGACAGACCAGCTAGATATACTGTCTATTATATTATGACAGACCAGCTAGATATACTGTCTATTTTATTATGCCAGACCAGCTAGATCTACTGTCTCTATTGTATTATGACAGACCAGCTAGATATACCGACTCCATTATAAAATGACAGACCAGCTAGATCTATTGTCTCAATTATAATATGACATTATGACAGACCAGCTAGATCTACTGTCCCTATTATACTATGACAGACCAGCTAGATCTACTGTCTCTATTATATTATGACAGACCAGCTAGATCTACTGTCTCTATTGTATTATGACAGACCAGCTAGATCTACTGTCTCTATTATATTATGACAGACCAGCTAGATCTACTGTCTCTATTATATTATGACAGACCAGCTAACACTACTGTCTCTATGTCTCTATTATGGTATGACAGACCAGCTAAATCTACTGTCTCTATTGTATTATGACAGACCAGCTAGATCTACTGTCTCTATTGTATTATGACAGACCAGCTAGATCTACTGTCTCTATTATATTACGAGAGACCAGGTAGATATACAGACTCCATTATAAAATGACAGACCAGCTAGATCTATTCTCGCTATTGTATTATGACAGACCAGCTAGATAAATTGTCTCTATTATAATATGACAGACCAGCTATATCTACTGTCTCTATTATAATATGACAGACCAGCTAGATCTACTGTCTCTATTGTATTATGACAGACCAGCTAGATCTACTGTCTCTATTATATTATGAGAGACCAGGTAGATCTACTGTCCTATTATACTATGACAGACCAGCTAGATCTACTGTCTCTATTATATTATGACAGACCAGCTAGATCTACTGTCTCTATTATATTATGACAGACCAGCTAGATCTACTGTCTCTATTATAAAATGACAGACCAGGTAGATATACTGTCTCTATTATATTATGAAAGAACAGCTAAATCTACTGTCTCTATATCTCTATTATGGTATGACAGAGCAGCTCAATCTACTGTCTCTATTGTATTATGACAGACCAGCTAGATCGACTGTCTCTATTATAAAATGATAGACCAGCTAAATCTACTGTCTCTATGTCTCTATTATGGTATGACAGAGCAGCTCAATGTACTGTCTCTATTGTATTATGACAGACCAGCTAGATCTACTGTCTCTATTGTATTATAACAGACCGGCTAGATCTACTGTGTCTATTATATTATGACAGACCAGCTAGATCTACTGTCTCTTCTGTATTATGACAGACCAGGTATATATACTGTCTCTATTATATTATGACAGACCAGCCAGATCTACTGTGTCTATTATATTATGACAGACCAGCTAGATCTACTGTCTATTATATTATGAGAGACCAGCTAGATATACTGTCTATTTTATTATGACAGACCAGCTAGATCTACTGTCTCTATTGTATTATGACAGACCAGCTAGATCAATTGTCTCTATTATAATATGACAGACCAGCTAGATCTACTGTCTCTATTATAATATGACAGACCGGCTAGATCTACTGTCTCTATTATATTATGACAGACCAGCTAGATCTATTGTCTCAATTATAATATGACATTATGACAGACCAGCTAGATCTACTGTCTCTATTGTATTATGACAGACCAGCTAGATCTACTGTGTCTATTATATTATGACAGACCAGCTAGATCTACTGTCTCTTCTGTATTATGACAGACCAGGTCGATATACTGTCTCTATTATATTATGACAGACCAGGTCGATATACTGTCTCTATTATATTATGACAGACCAGCTAGATCTACTGTCTATTATATTATGACAGACCAGCTAGATATACTGTCTATTTTATTATGACAGACCAGCTAGATCTACTGTCTCTATTGTATTATGACAGACCAGCTAGATCTACTGTCTCTATTATATTATGAGAGACCAAGTAGATATACCGACTCCATTATAAAATGACAGACCAGCTAGATCTATTCTCGCTATTGTATTATGACAGACCAGCTAGATCAATTGTCTCTATTATAATATGACAGACCGGCTAGATCTACTGTCTCTATTATATTATGACAGACCAGCTAGATCTATTGTCTCAATTATAATATGACATTATGACAGACCAGCTAGATCTACTGTCTCTATTGTATTATGACAGACCAGCTAGATCTACTATCTCTATTATATTATGACAGACCAGCTAGATCTAGTGTCTCTATTATATTATGACAGACCAACTAAATCTACTGTCTCTATTATATTTTGACAGACCAGGTAGATCTACTGTCTCTATTATATTATGACAGACCAGCTAGATCTACTGTCTCTATGTCTCTATTATGGTATGACAGACCAGCTAAATCTACTGTCTGTATTGTATTATGACAGACCAGCTAGATCTACTGTCTCTATTGTATTATGACAGACCAGCTAGATCTACTGTCTCTATTATATTATGAGAGACCAGCTAGATCTACTGTCTCTATTATATTATGACAGACCAGCTAGATCTACTGTCTCTATTATATTATGACAGACCAGCTAGATCTACTGTCTCTATTATACTATGACAGACCAGCTAGATCTACTGTCTCTATTATATTATGACATACCAGCTAGATCTACTGTCTCTATTGTATTATGACAGACCAGCTAGATCTACTTTCTCTATTATAAAATGACAGACCAGGTAGATATACTGTCTCTATTATATTATGAAAGACCAGCTAACCCTACTGTCTCTATGTCTCTATTATGCTATGACAGACCAGCTAAATCTACTGTCTCTATTGTATTATGACAGACCAGCTAGATCTACTGTCTCTATTATATTATGACAGACCAGGTAGATCTACTGTCCTATTATACTATGACAGACCAGCTAGATCTACTGTCTCTATTATATTATGACAGACCAGCGAGATCTACTGTCTCTATTATATTTTGACAGACCAGGTAGATCTACTGTCCTATTATACTATGACAGACCAGCTAAATCTACTGTCTCTATTGTATTATGACAGACCAGCTAGATCTACTGTCTCTATTATATTTTGACAGACCAGGTAGATCTACTGTCCCTATTATACTATGACAGACCAGCTAGATCTACTGTCTCTATTATATTATGACAGACCAGCTAGATCTACTGTCTCTATTATAAAATGACAGACCAGGTAGATATACTGTCTCTATTATATTATGACAGACCAGCTAAATCTACTGTCTCTATGTCTCTATTATGGTATGACAGAGCAGCTCAATCTACTGTCTCTAATGTATTATGACAGACCAGCTAGATCTACTGTCTCTATTGTATTATAACAGACCAGCTAGATCTACTGTGTCTATTATATTATGACAGACCAGCTAGATCTACTGTCTCTTCTGTATTATGACAGACCAGGTCGATATCCTGTCTCTATTATATTATGACAGACCAGGTCGATATACTGTGTCTATTATATTATGACAGACCAGCTAGATATACTGTCTATTATATTATGACAGACCAGCTAGATATACTGTCTATTTTATTATGCCAGACCAGCTAGATCTACTGTCTCTATTGTATTATGACAGACCAGGTAGATATACTGTCTCTATTATATTATGACAGACCAGCTAACACTACTGTCTCTATGTCTCTATTATGGTATTACAGACCAGCTAAATCTACTGTCTCTATTGTATTATGACAGAACAGCTAGATCTACTGTCTCTATTGTATTTTGACAGACCAGCTAGATCTACTGTCTCTATTATATTACGAGAGAACAGGTAGATATACTGACTCCATTATAAAATGACAGACCAGCTAAATCTATTCTCGCTATTGTATTATGACAGACCAGCTAGATAAATTGTCTCTATTATAATATGACAGACCAGCTATATCTACTGTCTCTATTATAATATGACAGACCAGCTAGATCTACTGTCTCTATTGTATTTTGACAGACCAGCTAGATCTACTGTCTCTATTATATTATGAGAGACCAGGTAGATCTACTGTCCCTATTATACTATGACAGACCAGCTAGATCTACTGTCTCTATTATATTATGACAGACCAGCTAGATCTACTGTCTCTATTATATTATGACAGACCAGCTAGATCTACTGTCTCTATTATAAAATGACAGACCAGGTAGATATACTGTCTCTATTATATTATGACAGACCAGCTAAATCTACTGTCTCTATGTCTCTATTATGGTATGACAGAGCAGCTCAATCTACTGTCTCTTCTGTATTATGACAGACCAGGTCGATATCCTGTCTCTATTATATTATGACAGACCAGGTCGATATACTGTGTCTATTATATTATGACAGACCAGCTAGATATACTGTCTATTATATTATGACAGACCAGCTAGATATACTGTCCCTATTATACTATGACAGACCAGCTAAATCTACTGTCTCTATTGTATTATGACAGACCAGCTAGATCTACTGTCTCTATTATATTTTGACAGACCAGGTAGATCTACTGTCCCTATTATACTATGACAGACCAGCTAGATCTACTGTCTCTATTATATTATGACAGACCAGCTAGATCTACTGTCTCTATTATAAAATGACAGACCAGGTAGATATACTGTCTCTATTATATTATGACAGGTCAGCTAAATCTACTGTCTCTATGTCTCTATTATGGTATGACAGAGCAGCTCAATCTACTGTCTCTAATGTATTATGACAGACCAGCTAGATCTACTGTCTCTATTGTATTATAACAGACCAGCTAGATCTACTGTGTCTATTATATTATGACAGACCAGCTAGATCTACTGTCTCTTCTGTATTATGACAGACCAGGTCGATATCCTGTCTCTATTATATTATGACAGACCAGGTCGATATACTGTGTCTATTATATTATGACAGACCAGCTAGATATACTGTCTATTATATTATGACAGACCAGCTAGATATACTGTCTATTTTATTATGCCAGACCAGCTAGATCTACTGTCTCTATTGTATTATGACAGACCAGCTAGATATACCGACTCCATTATAAAATGACAGACCAGCTAGATCTATTGTCTCAATTATAATATGACATTATGACAGACCAGCTAGATCTACTGTCCCTATTATACTATGACAGACCAGCTAGATCTACTGTCTCTATTATATTATGACAGACCAGCTAGATCTACTGTCTCTATTATAAAATGACAGACCAGGTAGATATACTGTCTCTATTATATTATGACAGACCAGCTAACACTACTGTCTCTATGTCTCTATTATGGTATTACAGACCAGCTAAATCTACTGTCTCTATTGTATTATGACAGACCAGCTAGATCTACTGTCTCTATTGTATTTTGACAGACCAGCTAGATCTACTGTCTCTATTATATTACGAGAGACCAGGTAGATATACAGACTCCATTATAAAATGACAGACCAGCTAGATCTATTCTCGCTATTGTATTATGACAGACCAGCTAGATAAATTGTCTCTATTATAATATGACAGACCAGCTATATCTACTGTCTCTATTATAATATGACAGACCAGCTAGATCTACTGTCTCTATTGTATTATGACAGACCAGCTAGATCTACTGTCTCTATTATATTATGAGAGACCAGGTAGATCTACTGTCCCTATTATACTATGACAGACCAGCTAGATCTACTGTCTCTATTATATTATGACAGACCAGCTAGATCTACTGTCTCTATTATATTATGACAGACCAGCTAGATCTACTGTCTCTATTATAAAATGACAGACCAGGTAGATATACTGTCTCTATTATATTATGAAAGACCAGCTAAATCTACTGTCTCTATGTCTCTATTATGGTATGACAGAGCAGCTCAATCTACTGTCTCTTCTGTATTATGACAGACCAGGTCGATATCCTGTCTCTATTATATTATGACAGACCAGGTCGATATACTGTGTCTATTATATTATGACAGACCAGCTAGATATACTGTCTATTATATTATGACAGACCAGCTAGATATACTGTCTATTTTATTATGCCAGACCAGCTAGATCTACTGTCTCTATTGTATTATGACAGACCAGCTAGATATACCGACTCCATTATAAAATGACAGACCAGCTAGATCTATTGTCTCAATTATAATATGACATTATGACAGACCAGCTAGATCTACTGTCCCTATTATACTATGACAGACCAGCTAGATCTACTGTCTCTATTATATTATGACAGACCAGCTAGATCTACTGTCTCTATTATAAAATGACAGACCAGGTAGATATACTGTCTCTATTATATTATGACAGACCAGCTAACACTACTGTCTCTATGTCTCTATTATGGTATTACAGACCAGCTAAATCTACTGTCTCTATTGTATTATGACAGACCAGCTAGATCTACTGTCTCTATTGTATTTTGACAGACCAGCTAGATCTACTGTCTCTATTATATTACGAGAGACCAGGTAGATATACAGACTCCATTATAAAATGACAGACCAGCTAGATCTATTCTCGCTATTGTATTATGACAGACCAGCTAGATAAATTGTCTCTATTATAATATGACAGACCAGCTATATCTACTGTCTCTATTATAATATGACAGACCAGCTAGATCTACTGTCTCTATTGTATTATGACAGACCAGCTAGATCTACTGTCTCTATTATATTATGAGAGACCAGGTAGATCTACTGTCCCTATTATACTATGACAGACCAGCTAGATCTACTGTCTCTATTATATTATGACAGACCAGCTAGATCTACTGTCTCTATTATATTATGACAGACCAGCTAGATCTATTGTCTCTATTATAATATGACAGACCAGGTAGATATACTGTCTCTATTATATTATGAAAGACCAGCTAAATCTACTGTCTCTATGTCTCTATTATGGTATGACAGAGCAGCTCAATCTACTGTCTCTATTGTATTATGACAGACCAGCTAGATCGACTGTCTCTATTATAAAATGATAGACCAGCTAAATCTACTGTCTCTATGTCTCTATTATGGTATGACAGAGCAGCTCAATGTACTGTCTCTATTGTATTATGACAGACCAGCTAGATCTACTGTCTCTATTGTATTATAACAGACGAGCTAGATCTACTGTGTCTATTATATTATGACAGACCAGCTAGATCTACTGTCTCTTCTGTATTATGACAGACCAGGTATATATACTGTCTCTATTATATTATGACAGACCAGCCAGATCTACTGTGTCTATTATATTATGACAGACCAGCTAGATCTACTGTCTATTATATTATGACAGACCAGCTAGATATACTGTCTATTTTATTATGCCAGACCAGCTAGATCTACTGTCTCTATTGTATTATGACAGACCAGCTAGATCAATTGTCTCTATTATAATATGACAGACCAGCTAGATCTACTGTCTCTTTTATAATATGACAGACCGGCTAGATCTACTGTCTCTATTATATTATGACAGACCAGCTAGATCTATTGTCTCAATTATAATATGACATTATGACAGACCAGCTAGATCTACTGTCCCTATTATACTATGACAGACCAAATCAAATCAAATCAAATTTATTTATATAGCCCTTCGTACATCAGCTGATATCTCAAAGTGCTGTACAGAAACCCAGCCTAAAACCCCAAACAGCAAACAATGCAGGTGTAAAAACAGCACGGTGGCTAGGAAAAACTCCCTAGAAAGGCCAAAACCTAGGAAGAAACCTGAGAGGAACCGGGCTATGTGGGGTGGCCAGTCCTCTTCTGGCTGTGCCGGGTAGAGATTATAACAGAACATGACCAAGATGTTCAAATGTTCATAAATGACCAGCATGGTCGAATAATAATAAGGCAGAACAGTTGAAACTGCAGCAGCAGCACAGTCAGGTGGACTGGGGACAGCAAGGAGCCTTCATGTCAGGTAGTCCTGGGGCACGGTCCTAGGGCTCAGGTCAGTTGAAACTGGAGCAGGAGCATGGCCAGGTGGACTGGGGACAGCAAGAGTCCTCATGTCAGGTAGTCTGGGACATGGTCCTAGGGCTCAGGTCCTCCGAGAGAGAGAAAGAAAGAGAAGGAGAGAATTAGAGAACGCACACTTAGATTCACACAGGACACCGAATAGGACAGGAGAAGTACTCCAGATATAACAAACTGACCCTAGCCCCCCGACACATAAACTACTGCAGCATAAATACTGGAGGCTGAGACAGGAGGGGTCAGGAGACACTGTGGCCCCATCCGAGGACACCCCGGACAGGGCCAAACAGGAAGGATATAACCCCACCCACTTTGCCAAAGCACATCCCCACACCACTAGAGGATATCTTCAACCACCAACTTACCATCCTGAGACAAGGCCAGTATAGCCCACAAAGATCTCCGCCACGGTACAACCCAGGGGGGGATCAACCCAGCCAGGCCGACCACAACAGTGAATCAACCCCACCCAGGTGACGCACCCCCAGGGACGGCACGAGTATTATGACCCCAGCAAGCCAGTGACTCCAGCCCCCGTAACAGGGTTAGAGGCAGAGAATCCCAGTGGAAAGAGGGGAACCGGCCAGGCAGAGACAGCAAGGGCGGTTCGTTGCTCCAGAGCCTTTCCGTTCACCTTCCCACTCCTGGGCCAGACTACACTCAATCATATGACCCACTGAAGAGATGAGTCTTCAGTAAAGACTTAAAGGTTGAGACCGAGTTTGCGTCTCTGACATGGGTAGGCAGACCGTTCCATAAAAATGGAGCTCTATAGGAGAAAGCCCTGCCTCCAGCTGTTTGCTTAGAAATTCTAGGGACAATTAGGAGGCCTGCGTCTTGTGACCGTAGCGTATGTGTAGGTATGTACGGCAGGACCAAATCAGAGAGGTAGGTAGGACAAGCCCATGTAATGCTTTGTAGGTTAGCAGTAAAACCTTGAAATCAGCCCTTGCTTTGACAGGAAGCCAGTGTAGAGGCTAGCACTGGAGTAATATGATCAAATTTTTTGGTTCTAGTCAGGATTCTAGCAGCCGTATTTAGCACTAACTGAAGTTTATTTAGTGCTTTATCCGGGTTGGAAAATGAGCATTGCAGTAGTCTAACCTAGAAGTGACAAAAGCATGGATTAATTTTTCTGCATCATTTTTGGACAGAAAGTTTCTGATTTTTGCAATGTTACGTAGATGGAAAAAGCTGTCCTCGAAATGGTCTTGATATGTTCTTCAAAACAGATCAGGGTCAGAGTAACGCCGAGGTCCTTCACAGTTTTATTTGAGACGACTGTACAACCATTAAGATTAATTGTCAGATTCAACAGAAGATCTCTTTGTTTCTTGGGACCTAGAACAAGCATCTCTGTTTTGTCCGATATTTAATAGTAGAAAGTTTGCAGCCATCCACTTCCTTATGTCTGAAACACATGCTTCTAGCGAGGGCAATTTTGACAGGCTTCACCATGTTTCATTGAAATGTACAGCTGTGTGTCATCCGCATAGCAGTGAAAGTTTACATTATGTTTTCGAATAACATCCCCAAGAGGTAAAATATATAGTGAAAACAATAGTGGTCCTAAAACAGAACCTTGAGGAACACCGAAATGTACAGTTGATTTGTCAGAGGACAAACCATTCACAGAGACAAACTGATATCTTTCCGACAGATAAGATCTAAACCAGGCCAGAACTTGTCCGTGTAGACCAATTTGGGTTTCCAATCTCTCCAAAAGAATGTGGTGATCGATGGTATCAAAAGCAGCACTAAGGTCTAGGAGCACGAGGACAGATGCAGAGCCTCGGTCCGATGCCATTAAAATGTCATTTACCACCTTCACAAGTGCCGTCTCAGTGCTATGATGGGGTCTAAAACCAGACTGAAGCATTTCGTATACATTGTTTGTCTTCAGGAAGGCAGTGAGTTGCTGCGCAACAGCCTTCTCTAAAATCTTTGAGAGAATGGAAGATTCGATATAGGCCGATAGTTTTTATATTTTCTGGGTCAAGGTTTGGCTTTTTTATCAAGAGAGCTTTATTACTGCCACTTTTAGTGAGTTTGGTACACATCCAGTGGATAGAGAGCCGTTTATTATGTTCAACATAGGAGGGCCAAGCACAGGAAGCAGCTCTTTCAGTAGTTTAGTTGGAATAGGGTCCAGTATACAGCTTGAAGGTTTAGAGGCCATGATTATTTTCATCATTGTGTCAAGAGATATAGTACTAAAACACTTGAGCGTCTCTCTTGATCTAGGTCTGGCAGAGTTGTGCAGACTCAGGACAACTGAGGTTTGGAGGAATACGCAGGTTTACCAGCTAGATCTACTGTCTCCTATTATATTATGACAGACCAGCTAGATCTACTGTCTCTATTATAAAATGACAGACCAGCCAGATCTACTGTGTCTATTATATTATGACAGACCAGCTAGATCTACTGTCTATTATATTATGACAGACCAGCTAGATATACTGTCTATTTTATTATGCCAGACCAGCTAGATCTACTGTCTCTATTGTATTATGACAGACCAGCTAGATCAATTGTCTCTATTATAATATGACAGACCAGCTAGATCTACTGTCTCTATTATAATATGACAGACCGGCTAGATCTACTGTCTCTATTATATTATGACAGACCAGCTAGATCTATTGTCTCAATATAATATGACATTATGACAGACCAGCTAGATCTACTGTCCCTATTATACTATGACAGACCAGCTAGATCTACTGTCTCTATTATATTATGACAGACCAGCTAGATCTACTGTCTCTATTATAAAATGACAGACCAGGTAGATATACTGTCTCTATTATATTATGACAGACCAGCGAACACTACTGTCTCTATGTCTCTATTATGGAATGACAGACCAGCTAAATCTACTGTCTCTATTGTATTATGACAGACCAGCTAGATCTACTGTCTCTATTGTATTATGACAGACCAGCTAGATCTACTGTCTCTATTATATTACGAGAGACCAGGTAGATATACAGACTCCATTATAAAATGACAGACCAGCTAGATCTATTCTCGCTATTGTATTATGACAGACCAGCTAGATAAATTGTCTCTATTATAATATGACAGACCAGCTATATCTACTGTCTCTATTATAATATGACAGACCAGCTAGATCTACTGTCTCTATTGTATTATGACAGACCAGCTAGATCTACTGTCTCTATTATATTATGAGAGACCAGGTAGATATACAGACTCCATTATAACATGACAGACCAGCTAGATCTATTCTCGCTATTGTATTATGACAGACCATCTAGATAAATTGTCTCTATTATGGTATGACAGAGCAGCTCAATCTACTGTCTCTATTATAATATGACAGACCAGCTAGATCTACTGTCTCTATTGTATTATAACAGACCAGCTAGATCTACTGTGTCTATTATATTATGACAGACCAGCTAGATCTAGTGTCTCTATTATATTATGACAGACCAACTAAATCAACAGTCTCTATTATATTTTGACAGACCAGCTATATCTACTGTCTCTATGTCTCTATTATGGTATGACAGAGCAGCTCAATCTACTGTCTCTAATGTATTATGACAGACCAGCTAGATCTACTGTCTCTATTGTATTATAACAGACCAGCTAGATCTACTGTGTCTATTATATTATGACAGACCAGCTAGATCTACTGTCTCTTCTGTATTATGACAGACCAGGTCGATATCCTGTCTCTATTATATTATGACAGACCAGGTCGATATACTGTGTCTATTATATTATGACAGACCAGCTAGATATACTGTCTATTATATTATGACAGACCAGCTAGATATACTGTCTGTTTTATTATGCCAGACCAGCTAGATCTACTGTCTCTATTGTATTATGACAGACCAGCTAGATATACCGACTCCATTATAAAATGACAGACCAGCTAGATCTATTGTCTCAATTATAATATGACATTATGACAGACCAGCTAGATCTACTGTCCCTATTATACTATGACAGACCAGCTAGATCTACTGTCTCTATTATATTATGACAGACCAGCTAGATCTACTGTCTCTATTATAAAATGACAGACCAGGTAGATATACTGTCTCCATTATAAAATGACAGACCAGCTAGATCTATTCTCGCTATTGTATTATGACAGACCAGCTAGATAAATTGTCTCTATTATAATATGACAGACCAGCTAGATCTACTGTCTCTATTATAATATGACAGACCAGCTAGATCTACTGTCTCTATTATATTATGACAGACCAGCTAGATCTACTGTCTCTATTATATTATGAGAGACCAGGTAGATCTACTGTCTCTATTATACTATGACAGACCAGCTAGATCTACTGTCTCTATTATATTATGACAGACCAGCTAGATCTACTGTCTCTATTATATTATGACAGACCAGCTAGATCTACTGTCTCTATTATAAAATGACAGACCAGGTAGATATACTGTCTCTATTATATTATGAAAGACCAGCTAAATCTACTGTCTCTATGTCTCTATTATGGTATGACAGACCAGCTAATCTACTGTCTCTATTGTATTATGACAGACCAGCTAGATCTACTGTCTCTATTGTATTATGACAGACCAGCTAGATATACTGTCTCTATTATATTATGACAGACCAGGTAGATATACAGACTCCATTATAAAATGACAGACCAGCTAGATCTATTCTCGCTATTGTATTATGACAGACCAGCTAGATAAATTGTCTCTATTATAATATGACAGACCAGCTAGATCTACTGTTTCTATTGTATTATGACAGACCAGCTAGATCTAGTGTCTCTATTATATTATGACAGACCAGCTAGATCTACTGTCCCTATTATACTATGACAGACCAGCTAGATCTACTGTCTCTATTATATTATGACAGACCAGCTAGATCTACTGTCTCTATTATATTATGACAGACCAGCTAGATCTACTGTCTCTATTATAAAATGACAGACCAGGTAGATATACTGTCTCTATTATATTATGAAAGACCAGCTAAATCTACTGTCTCTATGTCTCTATTATGGTATGACAGACCAGCTCAATCTACTGTCTCTATTATATTATGACAGACCAGCTAGATCGACTGTCTCTATTATAAAATGACAGACCAGGTAGATATACTGTCTCTATTATATTATGACAGACCAGCTAAATCTACTGTCTCTATGTCTCTATTATGGTATGACAGAGCAGCTCAATGTACTGTCTCTATTGTATTATGACAGACCAGCTAGATCTACTGTCTCTATTGTATTATGACAGACCAGCTAGATCTACTGTCTCTATTATATTATGACAGACCAGCTAGATCTACTGTCTCTTCTGTATTATGACAGACCAGGTCGATATACTGTCTCTATTATATTATGACAGAACAGGTAGATATACTGTCTCTATTATATTATGACAGACCAGGTATATATACTGTCTCTATTATATTATGACAGACCAACCAGATCTACTGTGTCTATTATATTATGACAGACCAGCTAGATCTACTGTCTATTATATTATGACAGACCAGCTAGATATACTGTCTATTTTATTATGCCAGACCAGCTAGATCTACTGTCTCTATTGTATTATGACAGACCAGCCAGATCTACTGTCTCTATTATATTATGACAGACCAGCTAGATCTACTGTCTATTATATTATGACAGACCAGCTAGATATACTGTCTATTTTATTATGCCAGACCAGCTAGATCTACTGTCTCTATTGTATTGTGACAGACCAGCTAGATCTACTGTCTCTATTATATTATGACAGACCAGCTAGATCTATTGTCTCAATTATAATATGACATTATGACAGACCAGCTAGATCTACTGTCCCTATTATAAAATGACAGACCAGCTAGATCTACTGTCTCTATTATATTATGACAGACCAGCTAGATCTACTGTCTCTATTATAAAATGACAGACCAGGTAGATATACTGTCTCTATTATATTATGACAGACTATTATGACAGACCATCTAGATAAATTGTCTCTATTATAATATGACAGACCAGCTATATCTACTGTCTCTATTATATTATGACAGACCAGCTAGATCTACTGTCTCTATTATATTTTGACAGACCAGGTAGATCTACTGTCCTATTATACTATGACAGACCAGCTAGATCTACTGTCTCTATTATATTATGACAGACCAGCTAGATCTACTGTCTCTATTATATTATGACAGACCAGCTAGATCTACTGTCTCTATTATAAAATTACAGACCAGGTAGATATACTGTCTCTATTATATTATGAAAGACCAGCTAAATCTACTGTCTCTATGTCTCTATTATGCTATGACAGACCAGCTAAATCTACTGTCTCTATTGTATTATGACAGACCAGCTAGATATACTGTCTCTATTATATTATGACAGACCAGCTAGATCTACTGTCTCTATTATATTTTGACAGACCAGATAGATATACAGACTCCATTATAAAATGACAGACCAGCTAGATCTATTCTCGCTATTGTATTATGACAGACCAGCTAGATAAATTGTCTCTATTATAATATGACAGACCAGCTATATCTACTGTCTCTATTATAATATGACAGACCAGCTAGATCTACTGTCTCTATTGTATTATGACAGACCAGCTAGATCTACTGTCTCTATTATAATATGACAGACCAGCTAGATCTACTTCTCTATTGTATTATGACAGACCAGCTAGATCTACTATCTCTATTATATTATGACAGACCAGCTAGATCTAGTGTCTCTATTATATTATGACAGACCAACTAAATCTACTGTCTCTATTGTATTATCACAGACCAGCTAGATCTACTGTCTCTATTATATTATGACAGACCAGCTAGATCTACTGTCTCTATTATATTATGACAGACCAGCTAGATCTACTGTCTCTATTATATTATGACAGACCAGCTAGATCTACTGTCTCTATTATATTATGACAGACCAGCTAGATATACTGTCTCTATTATATTATGAAAGACCAGCTAAATCTACTGTCTCTATGTCTCTATTATGCTATGACAGACCAGCTAAATCTACTGTCTCTATTGTATTATGACAGACCAGCTAGATCTACTGTCTCTATTATATTATGACAGACCAGCTAGATCTACTGTCTCTATTATATTTTGACAGACCAGGTAGATCTACTGTCCCTATTATACTATGACAGACCAGCTAGATCTACTGTCTCTATGTCTCTATTATGGTATGACAGACCAGCTAAATCTACTGTCTCTATTGTATTATGACAGACCAGCTAGATCTACTGTCTCTATTATATTATGAGAGACCAGGTAGATCTACTGTCTCTATTATAAAATGACAGACCAGATAGATATACTGTCTCTATTATATTATGACAGACCAGCTAGATCTACTGTCTCTATTATATTATGACAGACCAGCCAGATCTACTGTGTCTATTATATTATGACAGACCAGCTAGATCTACTGTCTATTATATTATGACAGACCAGCTAGATCTATTGTCTCAATCATAATATGACATTATGACAGACCAGCTAGATCTACTGTCCCTATTATATTATGACAGACCAGCTAGATCTACTGTCTCTTCTGTATTATGACAGACCAGGTCGATATACTGTCTCTATTATATTATGACAGACCAGGTCGATATACTGTCTCTATTATATTATGACAGACCAGCTAGATCTACTGTCTCTATTATATTATGACAGACCAGCTAGATCTACTGTCTCTATTATAAAATGAGAGACCAGGTAGATATACAGACTCCATTATAAAATGACAGACCAGCTAGATCTATTCTCGCTATTGTATTATGACAGACCAGCTAGATAAATTGTCTCTATTATAATATGACAGACCAGCTAGATCTACTGTCTCTATTGTATTATGACAGACCAGCTAGATCTACTGTCTCTATTATATTATGAGAGACCAGGTAGATATACAGACTCCATTATAAAATGACAGACCAGCTAGATCTATTCTCGCTATTGTATTATGACAGACCAGCTAGATAAATTGTCTCTATTATAATATGACAGACCAGCTAGATCTACTGTCTCTATTATATTATGACAGACCAGCTAGATCTACTGTCTCTATTATATTATGACAGACCAGCTAGATCTACTGTCTCTATTATAAAATGACAGACCAGCTAGATCTAGTGTCTCTATTATATTATGACAGACCAACTAAATCTACTGTCTCTATTATATTTTGACAGACCAGCTAGATCTACTGTCTCTATTATATTATGACAGACCAGCTAGATCTACTGTCTCTATTATATTTTGACAGACCAGGTAGATCTACTGTCCCTATTATACTATGACAGACCAGCTAGATCTACTGTCTCTATTATATTATGACAGACCAGCTAGATCTACTGTCTCTATTATATTATGACAGACCAGCTAGATCTACTGTCTCTATTATGAAATGACAGACCAGGTAGATATACTGTCTCTATTATATTATGAAATACCAGCTAAATCTACTGTCTCTATGTATTATGCTATGACAGACCAGCTAAATCTACTGTCCCTATTATACTATGACAGACCAGCTAGATCTACTGTCTCTATTATATTATGACAGACCAGCTAGATCTACTGTCTCTATTATATTATGACAGACCAGCTAGATCTACTGTCTCTATTATATTATGACAGACCAGCTAGATCTACTGTCTCTATTATAAAATGACAGACCAGGTAGATATACTGTCTCTATTATATTATGACAGACCAGCTAAATCTACTGTCTCTATGTCTCTATTATGGTATGACAGAGCAGCTAAATCTACTGTCTCTATTGTATTATGACAGACCAGCTAGATCTACTGTCTCTATTGTATTATCACAGACCAGCTAGATCTACTGTGTCTATTATATTATGACAGACCAGCTAGATCTACTGTCTCTTCTGTATGACAGACCAGGTCGATATACTGTCTCTATTATATTATGACAGACCAGGTCGATATACTATCTCTATTATATTATGACAGACCAGGTAGATATACTGTCTCTATTATATTATGACAGACCAGCCAGATCTACTGTGTCTATTATATTATGACAGACCAGCTAGATCTACTGTCTATTATATTATGACAGACCAGCTAGATATACTGTCTATTTTATCATGACAGACCAGCTAGAACTACTGTCTCTATTGTATTATGACAGACCAGCTAGATCTACTGTCTTTATTATATTATGAGAGACCAGGTAGATCTATTCTTGCTATTGTATTATGACAGACCAGCTAGATCAATTGTCTCTATTATAATATGACAGACCAGCTATATCTACTGTCTCTATTATATAATATGACAGACCAGCTAGATCTACTGTCTCTATTATATTATGACAGACCAGCTAGATCTACTATATCTATTATATTATGACAGACCAGCTAGATCTAGTGTCTCTATTATATTAAGACAGACCAACTAAATCTACTGTCTCTATTATACTATGACAGACCAGCTCGATCTACTGTCTCTATGTCTCTATTATGTTATGACAGACCAGCTAAATCTACTGTCTCTATGTCTCTATTATAAAATGACAGACCAGCTAGATCTACTGTCTATATTATATTTTGACAGACCAGCTAGATCTACTGTCTATTATATTATGACAGGCCAGCTAGATCTACTGTCTCTATTGTATTATGACAGACCAGGTAGATCTACTGTCGATTGTATTATGACAGACCAGCTAGATCTACTGTCTCTATTATATTATGACAGACCAGCTAGATCTACTATCTCTATTATATTATGACAGACCAGCTAGATCTAGTGTCTCTATTATATTTTGACAGACCAGGTAGATCTACTGTCTCTATTATATTATGAGAGACCAGCTAGATCTACTGTCTGTATTATATTTTGACAGACCAGCTAGATCTACTGTCTCTATTATATTATGACAGACCAGGTAGATATACTGTCTCTATTATATTATGACAGACCAACTAAATATACCGTCTCTATTATATTATGACAGACCAGGTAGATCTACTGTCTCTATTATATTATGACAGACCAGCTAGATCTATTGTATTATGACAGACCAGCTAGATCTACTATCTCTGTTATATTATGACAGACCAGCTAGATCTAGTGTCTCTATTATATTATGACAGACCAACTAAATATACTGTCTCTATTATATTTTGACAGACCAACTAAATATACTGTCTCTATTATATTTTGACAGACCAGGTAGATCTACTGTCTCTATTATATTATGAGAGACCAGCTAGATCTACTGTCTGTATTATATTTTGACAGACCAGCTAGATCTACTGTCTCTATTATATTATGACAGACCAGGTAGATATACTGTCTCTATTATATTATGACAGACCAGCTAAATCTACTGTCTCTATGTCTCTAGTATGTTATGAAAGAACAGCTAAATCTACTGTCTCTATGTCTCTATTATAAAATGACAGACCAGCTAGATCTACTGTCTATATTACATACCTTAAGGGAACATTTCGGCAGTTGCTGTATGGTTAGTGAGAAAGTCCATATTGCAAATGTACGGTCCCTTACTAGACGTCCGAAATCGTTTGTAAAATTCCCGGACAGCGTCGGGCCCAGCGGCAGGGCCAGACCTACCGGGAAGTCATCAAATCTTTTTAAAGTGTGCTGCAGAGCTCTGCGAGATTCCTGTGATTTTCTATGATTTTCTGAAATAACACACACTACCTAAACCCTCCGTAAATAACTCAGTTCTTAACGTAAAGACTTAAAACTCTGGATTCTGTTAAGGCATACCCCAGTCAGGATATGATTTTATTTATAGCTTCCTGTGCCAACCGGAAGTGCCTTAAATGGTGTCACAGTGGCAGTTTCCAAGGGTTAAAAAGGTCAGATCTTTTCAAAACTTCATATGTGTGATTAGGCAACCCCCATAAACTGTAAGTCAGTCATTTCTCCCAACAGATGTCAAAGAAAGGCTCTCTCTCACACACACACACACACACACAGAAACACACACACAACAAGGATGGAGTGACAAAGTGCGGTGCTTAAAGACACACAAAGCCTACAATGGCATTTCCATATTCTCTAGGCCGTGCCGAGTTCAACAAGATGCCCCGCTTGACCGTAGCTCGCTCGGTCTAAGCACAGCGACCATTAGCAAAGTAGGCCCAAAATGAAGCCTGCCCCACAACGTCATTTGCTTTTGGGTGACAGTGAGAGAACCGTTAGGGTGAGAAGCACAATTCAACCTCAGGTATGTTCCTAAGGTACTTCCGATCTGTGCAAGCCTAACCTTGACCATGTGTCATTAACCCTTAATAGATAAAAGAAGGTGTTTACTTCAAAGAGTTTGCATTGACTTCTCTCCCCATAGGAATACATTGCCTGCACCCCAACATTCAACCTGAAGCCTATATGGGTTATGAATGCCGTATGAACCTGTCTTTTGTAACAGTCCATCAGGCCAGTATGAGGTCTACCTGTGTTGATTCTAAGCTTCCTGGACCAACCGGAAGTGGTTAAAATCACCCTAAAAGTGTATATCCATACCCTGCCTGCAGTTTGATAGACATAGTGCATTCAACCCTGTGTAAATCAGTCAATTCTAAACGTAAAGAATTAAAACTCAGGATTCTGTAACAGCATACCCCAATGAGGATATGTGTTGACGTATAGCTTCCTGTGCCAACCGGAAGTGCCATAATTGGTGTCTCAGGAGCTGTTTCGAAGGGTTAAAAAAAGTCAGATCTGTCCAAAACTTCATATTTGTGATTAGGAAACCCCCATGAACTGTAAATCAGTAATTTTTCCCATAAAATTTAAAAGGAAAACTAAATCACACAGACACACAACTTGTTAGGAGGGACGTATTGGGGTGCGTAGAGACTGACAGTGCCTGCAATAGTAAGCTTTGTTCGAGCTAAAAAAGAACCGTCAGACCTAGAGTTCCGAAACTTTAGAAACCTGTTCTAGACCTCAGGTCGATAGTGCGTGGTGAGTTAGGTGGCTCTAGACGGTTCGCGGACCGAGAAACAGCCTTGTACATTTGCAATGACTTCAATTCATTTTGACCATTACGAAAATGACAACATTTAGAAATGTCCCAGAGTCGTAAGACTAGGTGCATTGTGACCGTCTCGGCCCATAGAGACGGAACCCAACGTTTCTGTCCGATAGCTCATTCAAGGACCCCGTAGCAAGTCATGGAAACAAGTGAATTTTCAGCACCAATTAGGGTTTTGCTCGGACACCAAATGACCTATCGAGCCGAAACTTGGGATTCGGGGTCGCCTAAGCTAGGACTACACATAACACAAGAAATGGACCCGCAGCTAGAACGTAACTACGTGTTTTATGGTTTCTTTATGGTTTGAACCGAAGGCGTTATGAATTTTGGGCCAGCTCTGAAGTATGTGATAGTTGGCTACTAAACGAGTTGGAAAAAGTGGGTTTGGTGTCAGTTTGTATCAGTTTGGTGTCAGAATGATATCTAATTGACTGATGGACGGTGACTTGCTGGTGACTCTTGTCCATTTGCAATATGTTTAAACAGTGAGGTACCATCACCAAAGTGACATTCTGGAATCAACCCTAATGAGCGATTGAGATGAACCAGAATCACTGCCCATCCCGAGTTCATCGGGCCAGTCAATTTCGCATTCCTGCAGGATTTTTATAGCATGACAAATTTGTGATGGTACCTGCCCATTGAACCATATTGCAAATGCACAGTGACTTTGCAAAAGTAAGAAAACATAAACAAATGGTCATAATGAAATCACCATATTTTTATTTTTGGGTTACCAGTTGCACAACAATGCACGTGCATTTGCAATATGATTCTATAGTGAAAAAACATCACCAAATGGACACTCTGAAATCAACCCTAACGAGTGATTGAGATGAACCAGAATCACTGCCCAGCCATCCCGAGTTCATCGGGCCAGTCAATTTCACATTCCTGCAGGATTTTTATAGCATGACAAATTCGTGATGGTACCTGCCCATTGAACCATATTGCAAATGCACAGTGACTTTGCAAAAGTAAGAAAACAAACAAATGGACATGATGAAATCACCATATTTTTATTTTTGGGTTACCAGTTGCACAACAATGCACGTGCATTTGCAATATGATTCAACAGTGAAAAAACATCACAAAATGGACATGATGAAGTCAACACAACGAGCGATGGAAAGGAGCAACTATCACTGCCAGGCCATCCTGTGTTTATCTGGCCAGTCAATTTTGCATTTCTGCAGGATTTTTGAGCATGTCAAATTTCTTATGGTAAATGCCCATTGAACCATATTGCAAATGCACGTGCACTTGCAATATGATTCAACAGTGAAAAAACATCACCAAATGGACATGATGAAGTCAACACAACGAGTGATGGAAAGGAACAACTATCACTGCCCGGCCATCCTGTGTTCCCATAGCGGGCATTAATATTAGAATGACCAGTAAATGCATTTACAACCATATTTTTATTTTTGGGTTACCAGGTGCCTATTTTCAATCACCAGTTGCACAACAATGCGTATCCATCAGAATATTTTAAACAGTCCATAACCTTTTAGGGAGTTTTATTCCTCTGCTGGTAGCGTGACTACAGCTTAAGCTCATTACCATAACGCACAATGCGCAAAAATATTCCTAAAAATATTTAACCTCCACACATTAACAAGTAAAATAGCTCAAATGAAAGATAAACAAGTTGTTTATCTAGCCAGCAAGTCAGATTTCTAAAATGTTTTACGGCGAAAACATAGCACATATTTATGTCAAACCACCACCGCAGACATAGCTCATTAGCATAGCCAAGTAGGAAAAAATATGCAATCAACAAACGCAGGATTAAAAGAAAAATAATTTCACTAACCTTTTGAAATCTTCATCAGATGACAGTAATATAACATGTTACACAGTACATTCATTTTTTTCAATAATATGCTATATATATCCATAAATCTCTGTCAATTACGCATCGTTCAAAAAATGCTACTCAAATGTCCTGAGAAATGAAATAGCCCCGGCAGATAACGTCAGCTAACAAGGAATACACATCATAAACTTTGACTAAATATGCATGTTTTACATATGTATAGCAAGATACACTTCTTCTAAATGCAATTGCATTGTTACATTTAATTTTAACGTTACATTTTGCGTTCACTAGACTATAATATGGAGTCGGCGCTCCCACAGTAGCATAATGACTCCTCTATCTTGGAGTCGACAGAAACCCAAAATTAATACATTAAATATTCCCTTACCTTTGTTGTTCTTCCATCAAACGACCTGTAAGGGATTATACTCACCAAATTAGTGTTCAGTTTTCAAGTCTGCGTCTTTCGGTTCTCAAAATAGCCTGATTTTGGTAAAAATGTAGTCAAAATTGAAGTGGTTGCGCACCAAAACTTCGAAAGTATATATAATATGTCGAGTAAACTTGTCAAACTATGTTCATAATTAAGCTTTAACATGTTATAAAGGTCTACAGCAATTGTGAGGACTAAGCGAAACACACACGTCTTTTAATCGATCCTGAGGGAAAGAGAGAAATGTACAGAGCGCTTTCAGGGCACTGTTTTTGGCGTGACCGAGACCTTTCGGCACGCTCAACGTCTCGTGAGCGCGCGATTCACACACTGACAAGCCCCATAGAAGGCAGCCTTCACGCTGAACACGTAGAAACTGTTCCCAGAGCCTTTTGGGAAGTGCGTTAAATATGACGTCAAAGCAGAGGCAACTTTTTCCATTACAAGAGAGATTTTGGGAGAATGCATGCCCTGACACTTCTGTTTTACATAGAGACAAAATTTAAACGGGTTTAGAATTGTTAGAGTGTTTTCTATTCGATAATATTTTTAATATGCAAATATTAGCAACTTTTGAAAAAATGTATCCTGTTTTATATGGGTACCCAAATCCTCCAGAAGGGGCAGTAAACCGTGGTATCCTGAACAGGATAAAGCACTCAGGATGGCCCCCATAGATAGAGGGCCGTAGTAGGGTACTCCCATAGTGGGCATGGATAATAGGAGTCCCGGTAAATGCATTTACAACCATATTTTTTATTTTGGGTTACCAGGTGCCTATTTTCAATCACCAGTTGCACAACAATGCACGTGCATTTGCAATATGATTCTATAGTGAAAAAACATCACCAAATGGACATGATGAAATCAACACAATGAGCGTTGGAAAGTAGCAACTATCACTGCCAGGCCATCCTGTGTTCATCAGGCAAGTCAATTTAGCATTCCTGCAGGATTTTTATAGCATGACAAATTCATGATGGTACATGCCCATTGAACCATATTGCAAATGCACAGTGACTTTGCAAAAGTGAGAAAACATAAACAAATGGACATGATGAAATCAACACAACGAGTGATGGAAAGGTACAACTATCACTGCTCGGCCAACCTGTGTTCATCAGGCCAGTCAATTTAGCATTTCTGCAGGAGTTTTGAGCATGTCAAATTTCTTATGGCATTTGGCCCCAAAAAAGTGACTTTTGACTTTGACTTTTGACTTTGACTTTTGACTTCCTATGAAATCATATTGCAAATGGACAAATCATATTCCTTATGCACAAGTAAAAATAAAAAAAATATGATAATAACATTTTACAAAAGTATATTCATACAGTCCTTACACATGATTAATTGACATAAAATCGAAACAATTTCTAAAAACGGTCCAGAAAGCACTTTTTTACAAGGGTGATACGTTTTTTTTTTAAAGTTCACATTTTCGACTTTTAACTTCCTATGAAAGCATATTGTAAATGGACAAAACATATGCCTTATGCGCATGTAAAAAAAAAAAAAAATTATGATAATAAAATTGGAATTTCGAAAAACGGTCCAGAAAGCACTTTTTTAAGGGGTGATAAGTTTTCGACAAAAACATTTTTTCAAAATTTTGCTTTTAGATGTTGACTTGGGTTACATTTCCAATATGAAAAACCAAGGTGGAGCGCACTCGCCACCTGATTTTTAAAGTGTTACAACTGGCAATTGCCACATGGCATTTGCCGTACACTTTGCATGAATCAACGCCGGAGTGGTGGTATTGGACATCGTGTATATGGTTTGTCCGATGCCAATGACTTCCCATTCATTTTTGTCCAATTCAGGGGGTATTCCCTTACAGTTGTAACACCTTCTTTTAACTGGTAAGGTTAATGCCACACGGTCAAGGTTAGGCTTGCACAGATCGGGAGGACCTTAGGAACGTACCTGAGGTATAATTGTACTTCTCACCCTAACGGTTCTCTCACTGTCACCCAAAAGCAAATGACGTTGTGGGGCAGGCTTCATTTTGGGCCTACTTTTCTCATGGTCGCTGCGCTTAGACCGAGCGAGCTACGGTCAAGCGGGGCATCTCGTTAAACTCGACACGGCCTAGAGAATATGGAAATGCCATTGCTGGCTCTGTGTGTCTTTAAGCACCGCACTTTGTCACTCCATCCTTGCTGTGTGTGTGTGTCTGTGTGTGTGTGTGTGTGATTGAGAGCTTTTCTTTGACATCTGTTGGGAGAAATGACTGACTTGCAGTTTATGGGGGTTGCCTAATCACACATATGAAGTTTTGAAAAGATCTGACCTTTTTAACCCTTGGAAACTGCCACTATGACACCATTTAAGGCACTTCTGGTTGGTACAGGAAGCTATAAATGAACTCATATCCTTATTGGGGTATGCCTTTACAGAATCCTGAAGTCTTTACGTTAAGAACTGAGTTATTTACGGAGGGTTTAGTGAGTGTGTGTTATTTCAGAAAATCATAGAAAATCACAGAAATCTCGCAGAGCTCCGCAGCACACTTTAAAAATATTCATTTGAACACCCTGCAACTGGATCTGTAACTGTTGAAAAAAAAACACCTATCTTTGAACATCACCAATCTGTCATTGTACGATTTCTCTTAAATGACGATAGATAAATGGCTGGTTCTTTTTTTATTGACACCGGAGGCTCCTTGACTTTGATGTGAAGTGGAAAAATAATTTCGCTATTTTCATTTTGGACCTTTAATCCCAGAGAAATGGCCATAACTCAAAAACCGTTGAGGCCTAGATGCCATCTTGTTCGAGGCCAACTGCCCATTATGCCAAACCTACGCTCACCAGTTTCCGGCTTCGAAATATTTTCAGTTTTCGAGATAAGTCCCTGTCGTGATTCGTGATGTTTTGTCCAATAGCAATATGAAATTATGCACTCTTGTGGGGGATTTTCCGGGACAGCGGAAAATGACAAAATGTGATTATTTTATAAAACGGAAACCGAATTTCCGACAAAGTTTTTGATGACTTCCCGTTAGGTCCATACAAATTTTTTAATTTTTCGGACTTCTAGTAAGGACCGTACGTTTGCAAATGGACTGTCTCACTAACCATACAGCAAATGTCAAAATGTTCCCTTGAGGTATGTCAGAAGTGGGATTTGAACCCACGCCTCCATTGGAGACTGCGACCTGAACGCAGTGCCTTAGACCGCTCGGCCATCTGACTACAGCACAGTAGGACAACAGGTCCACATGGCTGAAATCTTAACAAATGGCTTAATGGTATTTTCAACGCAATCGTGTTATTATTTATTTTTAGGGTTTAACAAGGCAGCTCAACTGTGACATGTGGCTTG